>NC_052621.1:25683978-25886730 GCF_016545825.1 Eucalyptus grandis
TGAAATAAAAAATATGGGACACTTATAATTTGATGGGACATATTAGATCCGTTCAAGATAAGGACTAGTAGAACAAACTTGTCAAATATGTTTAGATGTGTAAAGGTGTGCTCAAATGTGCACAAATATTCTTAGTGTGTTGTGACTGACTTGTCAACATCAAATTTGTCTAAACATTTTATAGAGAGGATCAATCCAAAGATGATAGTAGTCGTGTACAAGCATATTGTTTCTTTGACGACACAAACCTGTGTAAGCTTGACATGAGCACGTTCAATGACGTGCCGAGTAAATGGGCTATGTTGATATGTGCTCAGCCTCATCTGAGATTTTGATTAACATGCCCTAATATTATGTTCGATGAATGTTCTTCTAGTCTAGAAAAAAAAAAAACGTTAGAAGAAAGTGGAATACCTATACGAATGTTCTATATTGATTAGGGATGAGCGGTTCTGGTTCCTTAGAGGTTCCGCTTAGATCCTAGAACTTACTATCAGGTACAGATTTCTCATTTTTTGGAACCTATAACTTATCCTGTCACAGGTTTCAAGGTTGATTTTAGGATCCAACATGTTTTTTTTTTTTTTCATTTTTAATTAAACAAAGCGAAAATGAACGCAATAATAATAAATGAGCTTGTCATTCATCAAAGAGAATACACAAAACTATCAACAGAAGAAAAGGAATTCTTGGCAAGAAATTCAACTAGATAAAAGTAAGGATGAATGAATCTAAGTTACATACAAGTTCCACTTGAAACTTGAAACCTACCCGTTGGAACATGTACCTCATTTTTTTAGAACTAGAAATCTACCTTGCATATCCTAGAACTTGGAATCTATTCTATCGTATGTTTCAAGGTCTACCTAGGTCCCACTTATATTATTATATGAACGATTACAATTCACTAATCATAACTTATATTTAGATATATGAAAAATATGAACATTAATAAAGTAAAAATCTTAGCCACAAAATGGAAATTTGGATTAGTGTTTTCATATTATATACTCATTATCGAATAACATAGAATATTGGAAGATCACACGGAGATATGAATCAAGAAAAATATTAAAACTTACTTTAGGTTGTAGGTTACAGGTTTCAGGTTGTAGGTTCTAGGTTTCTCCAATTAAGAACCTAGAATCTACTCGTTGAAACAAATTTATCATTTTTTAGAATTTGGAATCTATCTTGCATATTTTGGAACTTGCATACTTTGGAACTTGAAACTTATAGGTTTTCATCGGTCCTCACTCGTCCAGTTCTCAAATTCTAGATTCTATGATGAAACCATGCTTGCCCCTAATATTGACAACCTTGATCTCTTGTCATTTGGCATTTTCATTTCTTTGTCGCACTTTCATTCAACGGTGAAAAATGAAGAGTGCATGCTGCTGGCGAGGGACCATAAAGACACTCCTCTTTTCCTTAAAGTTTATGAAAGAATAGCTTGAGAATGAGGACTGACTGATGAATTTTCCCGTTCTGACAAGCCAATGATGGTAAAATCGGACTCTTAGGCATTATTTGGTAACATTCAAACAGTGCATGATTTTGATTTTTCATTCTCAGAATTAGTTTGGGACGAGAATTGCGTTTGGTAAAATTTTTCTTCCCGGGAACAAATTTGTTCCAAGAATCAGTTTGGGACGAGAATCAAGAATAAAAAAAAAAAAGTTGATTCTTATTTTGGAAACAAATTTGAGAATCAAAACTCTTCTTTTTCTCTTTTCTTCTTCTTTATCGACCGCCATCCCATGATCGCCACTCGCCGTCCACCGCTGGTCGCTGCTGCCCGCCGCCACCGGTGCCGCTGCCCGCCGCCGGTAGCCAGCGACCGGTTCGGCAAGCTCACTAGGCTAGGGCGAGGTTTGGTAAGCTCGCCGTAGCCAAGCGGGCCTCGCCCAGCTGCCGGCGGGGTCGAGCCGATGAGGGTCGGTGATCGGCCTGAAGAAGAATTAGAATAGGAGAAAAAAAAAAGAAAAAAAAAAAGGAAAAAAAAAGGAAAAAAGAAAAAAGAAAAAAAAAAAAAAAAAAAAAAAAAAAAGAAAAAAAGGAAAAAAAGAAAAAAAAAAAAAAAAAAAAAAAAAAAGGAAAAAAAAAAAAAAGAAAAAAAGAAAAGAAAAAAATGAAAAAATGAAAAAAAATTATTTAAAAATTAAAATAAATTGATTTGGAACAGTAATCAATGAACACGGTACCAAATGCAATTCTATTTCAAAATCAGAAATTTTGTACAATTACTAAACGCCTTCTTTTACTCAGAATCAATCTTGGGAACAGAATAAAAAATAATCATTTATAATCAGAATTTGTTCCCGAGAACATAATCATTATCAAACGCACCCTTACTATCACGATTTTCTTGTATGGAATCTTCTATGGTCCATCAGATTAATGGATTCTGAGGCCATAACAAATCTTAACCGCCTACATTTGTGTAACCTCTATACAAAATGTTGTGATACACTAAAATTTGAAGGCAATCACGATAATAGGCAAGATACTCTTCATTGAATTCGGTGATTGTTGACCGTTACAAAATCTATTCCAAATGATCCTTAGAAACACCCTATTCTATGATCTCTTGAGGGACTAATCTCTCATCAAATCTCATTGCGTTCGAGTTATTTAGTCCTAAACCTTTTAATAATTTACCAATTTACTTTTTAACCTTTCAATTGTGATAATTTAGTTCTGAAGTATTTGGTAATTTGCTAAGATATTCATTTCTATGCATCATTATTCTACTGACTTATACATCTTCGCTTGAATAGTTACATATTTTCATACACGACAATATTTTTTCTGATGTGTTCCACATGCTTTTTATAATTTATTTAATATAGTGCATTGGATTTTCAAATATGTGACTTAACTAATGCTCGTGGTATAATTAATAATTATGTCAGAAAAACCGATTTCGTATTTTCAAAAGTAAAATATTCAGAACCCCTTTGATTTGGTGATTTTTCCTCGTGGCCTCGCGTTTAATGTATTTTTAGCGTTACATAAATACCCCCACTGTCCAATCAGATGATTAGGGATTTAGGAGGATACTTGCACATATATGGGGGGGAAGGAACTCGTAGAAAATGACGACAGCATGCAAGAGAAAAGAAAGTATTTTATGTGATTATTACAGTATGATCGTGAGGATGTGGTGAAATCGACCTTTTATAATTAGTTGCATGAATTTTATCTTAGTTGACGTCATGCCTATTGCATTTTCACTTTTAACTGACTTGTTACACCACTTGTTGTTGCCAGGTAATGTAATCGATGATGGCGTAATCATTGTGTACGATGGCATGGGCAGAAGTAATGATAACTTTTTGAAATTATTGAAGATGGAATTGTGGAAAGTGAAATAATGAAAACGAGATTTGGTTAAAATTTAACGACTATACTCGCTATTGGCTTTTTCAATGAAGAAAAGGAACGTCTGAGAAAAAGACCGTGAGTACTTTGGCAAAATACCATTGCTGTAACATTATTGGCCCAGTGTCATTACCTATTAGCAAAATACCATATTTTCCTTACAGATGGTATTTCTCTAAAAGTATCCGTTTGATTGGTGGAAAGATAAACATGATTCGACCAATTAAACTATAAGCCCATATGGATCTCTACATGCAATTCGCTTACTTTGGCAAGAGTGGACGGAAAGAGTAGGCCTTTGCTCTATTTGCTTCTTCCTCTTTTCAGAAATGAACAATTGCAAAAATGATTTTCTTTTATTATTTTATTAATGATAAAATAATAGAATAAAGAGATAGATAGCCTGATTTTATTCCGATCGATCGAAAGAGTAGGAATGGTTAAAGAGGAAATCTCCTCTTTCTATTTATTGATGAGACAATTATTGATTTCTTGCCTAATCTAAATAATAGAAGTTCCTTTTTATTTTCATAATGTCAGCGAGAGTGTTGATTCCGTGCATTAAAATCATAGGTCCTGTTGTGACTTCCCTCTTGTTTCAACACTAGTTGGTCATCTACTAATTTGATAAACTGGTGGGATGATTTCAAAATTGAATTCACTTTGTTGACGGTGCAATTGACTAGCTTATGAATTTTGATTCAATGTATAGTGTGGTTCATGAATTTTAACTCAATATGTAATGTGATTTTCGAACTTTTGATTTGTTTAATATAAATTTTGAATTTTTAGTAAATATCCAATTTAATCCTTAAATATGAGAAAATATTTAATATTATACTTTCGTTCATGTGTTTTAATTGACCAACCAGGATCTGGTGTTGCTGGAAAAGTACTGGCGAGGCCCAGTCCGCAGTTTCCAGATGGACCAACCGGGTTCGCCATTTCGCTTGAACGTTCGTCCGCCGAAGCTCGGAAAGACCGCGAAGGTACGAGAATGATCCTCTCTTTCCTATTTAACTCCCAACTTCCCTGCCCAACCCCTAGCGTTGAACGATAGCAATTCTCATAATCTAATTCAAGCATTCTATCGGACACTTTGTCAACTCAGTCTCACGTTTTCATTGGTAACCCAGCAAGGCAACAACCATGTCGCTCATCCCAAGCTGGTTCGGCGGCCGTCGCAGCAACGTTTTCGACCCTTTCTCCCTCGACCTCTGGGACCCCTTCAAGGACTTCCCTTTCCCTTCCTCCTCCCTCTCTGCCTCTAATTTCCCTCGAACGTTCCGGGAGAACGCCGCCTTCGTGAACACGAGGATCGACTGGAAGGAGACCCCGGAAGCCCATGTGTTCAAGACGGATCTCCCCGGGCTCAAGAAGGAGGAAGTCAAGGTGGAGATTGAAGACGACCGGGTGCTCCAGATAAGTGGCGAGAGGAACGTGGAGAAGGAGGACAAGAACGACAGGTGGCACCGGGTGGAGAGGAGCAGCGGCAAGTTCATGAGGAGGTTCAGGCTGCCGGAGAACACGAGGATGGATCAGGTGAAGGCATCGATGGAGAACGGGGTGCTCACCGTGACTGTTCCCAAGGTGGAGGAGAAGAAGCCTGAGGTCAAGGCCATTGAGATCTCTGGTTGAGAGATGGTGAATCTGCGGTTGGCGCGACGACTTGTGTATACATGTACGCAGAGTGAGTGTCTGCGTGTGCTGTCTGCTGTCTGCTGTGTGGCTTTCGCATGTCCTGAGTTGAGTTGGCCTGAGTTGGGAGTCTCGGTCCTCGTCTCTGATATGGCGGTGTAATAGGTTGGAAATATGGCGATGTAACATAACTATAGTAACTTCTGTTTTATGTGATATCGGTTCCTCAAAATCTTTCGGTTTTCTCGCCTTTCGCTTCCCCATTCAGCACCGAATTACGGCCTTGTCCCAAGGGACTTAATTTAGTTCTTTTTTGGGATGGTTAATTCATTCTCTTGGAAGGATTCCTGTGAAGTGCAAGTGTTGTACTCGCAGGTTGTGATCATTTGTTTTTTTTTTTTTTTTTTTCCAATTGGGTTTGGGGTACCTGCAAATTGCATTGAGAGAAGCTGACAACTTTCGGGATGAAACGAGGCTGAGAACCATGATTCTCCTTTTGAGCTCAGCGCGAGCTGCAGGGTTTCTTATGCTGCATTGTATTGGGTTTGTCAGATAACATGACTAGATATCCCAACGAGTTTTTTTTATTTCCGCTTGATCGTCATCAAATCAAAGATAACAAGATCAGATATCCTTGTGTCACGGCCCGAAAGTTAGCATGTCCAAGAGGGTTCCATGGCATGGGCGTGACACGTGATGAACCTCGACCTATGTTCCCGAGATGTAAAGTATTCTCCTAGGGGCGGGCGATACTGTATTTGTACGCATACGATATAAATGCGAGTAGCTGGTAGTTGGCTATAAATGCCGGTGGTTGGTAGATGGGGAGGTGCAATCTCCACCGTTAGATCTAAGGGAGATCTACGGTTGGGGTTTGCCTTATACTTGTATATAAATGGGTGTCCTCCCTCATTGTATTCTCATTCACAAGATATATGAAAATCCAGAGCTTCTCTCTCATCAAGAGTTTCTCTCTCTAGAAGTTCCTTGTGAGTCAAGTGTGAAAGGCTGCTTAGGGGTAAAACCTTAAGGCCGCACGGGTGAATCGAGAGTTGATCGATCGGCCCGTGACAAGTGGTATCAGAGCTGATTTGCGATCCAAGCGCAAGTGCAGTGGCTGATCCACGATCTGATGAGGCGCTTGCCATGGGTGGTGACTGCGCTGATCGTGGGCGGAACGCCGAGAAAGGTGGTGCCAAGGGGAAGAAGAACCGTGGTGCTTCGAGTTCTAGGGATCCAATGGGGGATCTTGCACAACGGATGGCGAAGCTGGAGTTGTTCGTCACCGATGTCCAAGGATCGGTCGATGACCTGACCCAGACCGTGGACGGAGTCGATGCCGGAAGAGAGGAGCTGGTTGCGGATGTGCAAGAGCTCAAGACCGGCATGGGAGAGCTCTGCCATGAGTTGCTGGGGACCCCGCAGGAGGAACTGACACAACAGTGCGAGCCCTTGGAGGCCATGATGGCGGCCATGCGCGCAGAGATTGCAGAGCTTACGGGTAAGCTCGCTGAAGCACAAGCTGCACGCGTGAACGGTGTCATCACGGTGCAAGGTCCACGGGTGGACACGCCGAAGCCAAAGGAATTCCGGGGCTCGCGGGTGGCCAAGGACGTGGACAACTTTCTGTGGTACATGGAGCGATACTTCCAGGCCATGGGAATCAACGACGACCAAACACGAGTAAACACTACATCTATGTACTTAGTGGATAGTGCTTTGTTGTGGTGGCGTCGTCGGTCGGATGATAGGTGCGGGATTCCTATCACGACCTGGGTTGGTTTCGTCGAAGAGTTCCGACGGAACTACTTCCCCGCTTATGCGGAGGAGGAAGCTCGTGACGAGCTGAAGCGTCTCGAGCAGAAGGGCGGTGTGCGCGACTACATCAAGCGGTTCTCGGAGTTGCTACTCCAAATCCCCTCGATGAATGAAGTCGATGAATGGGTGGTCTCAAGCCATGGACGAAGCAAGAGTTGAAGCGGTACAACGTGGGAGATCTCACTACGGCCATGACCGTAGCCGAGTCGCTCGTGGAGTACAAGGCGTCGCCTTCCACATCCCGACCGGACACCCGTCCAAGGGATAAGGGCACTAGTGGGGGAGATCGGGGTAGATTCAACAATCACCCGACTGGAGCTAGACCGCCGAATGGCCCTCACCCTCACCGGCCTAATGCGGGACAAAACGGAGGTGGGCAAAGGAAGGTACGCTCGTATAGCTGTTTCTTTTGCGACGGTCCGCACATGGCGCGGGATTGCCCGAACAAGGCCAAGCTGGCTGCCCTTTGCAAAGAGGACGAGTCTAGGGAGGAAGCGCGGTTGGGATCGCTGCGACTCCTTAGCACGATCAAGGCCAAGAAGGCGAAGGAGCCTAAGGGCTTGATGTTCGCGAACGTGAAGATCGGAGTGACCACGATGAGTGCGCTCGTGGACACGGGAGCATCCGACATCTTCATCTTGGAGGAGGCCGTGAAGAAACTTGACCTACGGGTTGAGAAAGGAGCCGGTTGGCTCAAGACCGTGAACTCGAAGGAAGTCCCTGCAATTGGGGTTGCAAGGGACGTGGAGTTACAACTCGAATCATGGAGAGGCAAGGAGACTCTAGAGGTAATTCCACCTGACAACTACGATATTGTCATTGGAATCAAATTCCTAGATAGAATCCATGCGGTTGTAGTCCCGTTTGCCGAGTGCATATGCGTGTTGGACAAGAGTAGCCAATGCATGATTCCGGTCCATCGTGAGCCGGAGCGTGATCGGAAGATGATCTCGGCCATACGACTCACCAAAGGAGCAAGGAAGGGAGAGGTGACCTTCCTGGCGGCCTTGAAGATTGAGGACGACAAGGGTGAAGGGAAGGAAGTCCCGACGGAAGCAACCCAAGTCCTCAACTCGTTCAAGGATGTCATGCCTTTGGAGCTGCCGAAGAAGCTGCCACCCAAGAGGGAGGTGGATCACCGGATCGAGCTTGTGCTTGATGCTCGACCGCCTGCTATGGCGCCTTACCGTATGGCGCCACTCGAGTTGGAAGAGTTGAGGAGGCAACTCAAGGAGCTGCTCGATACGGGCTACATACGGCCATCAAAAGCCCTGTTCGGTGCACCGGTCCTGTTCCAAAAGAAGCACAATGGGTCACTCTGGATGTGCATTGACTACCGGGCGCTGAACAAACTGACTGTGAAGAACAAGTACCCGATCCCGCTCATTGCGGATCTCTTTGATCAACTTGGGGGAGCTCAGTGGTTCACCAAGCTGGATCTTCGATCGGGATACTACCAAGTTCGGATCGCCGAAGGGGACGAGCCAAAGACTGCCTGCGTGACGCAGTATGGATCCTATGAGTTCCTCGTGATGTCGTTCGGGCTGACCAATGCTCCGGCCACCTTCTGTACAATGATGAACAAGGTATTCCACCATTTCCTAGATCGGTTTGTAGTGGTTTATCTAGATGATATTGTGATCTATAGTCGGACGTTGGGAGAGCATGTCGAGCATCTGAGGCAAATCTTCCAAGTCTTGCGAGAGAACGAGCTATACGTCAAGCGCGAGAAGTGTGCCTTCGCCCAAAAGGAAGTTCCGTTCCTGGGGCACATCGTCGGGGGTGGACGTGTGCGCATGGACAAGGCAAAGATTCAATCGATTGTCGAATGGGAGCCGCCGACAAAGGTACCTGCGTTGAGGTCGTTCTTGGGCCTCACCAATTACTACCGACGATTCGTGCGGAGTTACTCGAGCATCACCGTGCCACTCACGGATCTTCTAAAGAAGGAGAAGGCGTGGGAGTGGACGGATCGATGCCAAAGAGCCTTCGACCGATTGAAGACCGCCATGACTGAGGAGCCGGTGTTGGCATTGCCCGACTACACCAAGCCGTATGAAGTGGAGACTGACGCATCGGATTATGCCATAGGAGGTGTCCTTATGCAAGATGGCCATCCAGTGGCGTTTGAGTCTTGAAAGCTGAACGATACCGAACGACGGTATACCGTTCAAGAGAAGGAGATGACCGCGGTGGTCCATTGCCTCTGGACGTGGAGACAATATCTCCTGGGATCAAAGTTCGTCGTAAAGACGGACAACGTGGCCACGAGTTACTTCCAGACCCAAAAGAAGTTGAGTCCGAAGCAAGCTCGATGGCAAGATTTTCTGGCGGAGTTCGACTACACGCTAGAGTACAAGCCGGGGAAGGCCAACTCCATGGCAGACGCGTTGAGTCGAAGGACGGAGCTGATGAGCCACACGGTGAGTCGACCGAGCTGCCCTTGGGTCGACTGCATCAAAGAAGGGCTGGAGCATGATCTAAGAGCCCAAGCTCTCATCGGGTACGCCAAGGAAGGTAAGACCCGACAGTCTTGGTGTGAGGACGAGCTCCTCTACACCAAGGGAAGGCGGTTGTATGTGCCTTTCTATGGGAAGCTAAGGAAGGAGATCTTGCGCGAGTGCCATGACTCGAAGTGGGCGGGTCATCCAAGGATCCACCGCACGTTGGCCCTCGTCGAAGATCGGTATTATTGGCCACAAATGCGCGACGACGTGGAGGCATATGTGAAGACTTGTCTGGTTTGCCAACAAGACAAGCTGGAGCAATGGTCGTCGCCGGGTTTGCTGGAGCCACTTCCCGTCCCAACTCGTCCATGGGAAAGCATTTCCATGGACTTCATTGTCAACCTACCCAAGTTCGAAGGGTGCCGGACGTTGATGGTGGTGGTTGACCGGTTTTCAAAGTATGCAACCTGTGTGCCTGCGACAAAGGATTGCTCGACCGAGGAGGCGGCCAAGCTGTTCATGAAGCATGTGGTGAAGTACTGGGGAGTGCCAAGAACGATCGTGAGCGATCGGGATCCCTGCTTCACGGGACGTTTCTGGTCCGAGTTGTTCAAGCTGCTGGGGTCGGAGCTGAACATGTCAACAAGTCTGCATCCCCAAACCGACGGTCAGACGGAGCGGGTCAATGCTCTCTTGGAGATCTACCTCCGGCAATACGTGAGCACGACGCAAGTGAATTGGGCGAAGTTGATCGACGTAGCCCAGTTTTCCTACAACTTGCAACGGAGTGAGTCGACCGGCCAGAGTCCGTTTGAGGTTGCAACGGGGCAACAACCAAACACCCCGAGCACAATTGCTTTGGGTTACCGGGGGAGTAGCTCGCCCGCGTACAAGTTTGCCAAGAATATGCAAGAAGAGGCGGACTTGGCCCGGGCGTATCTACACAAAGCCTCCAAACGCATGAAGAAATGGGCGGACAAGAAGCGACGGCACGTGGAGTTCCAAGTTGGAGACCAAGTGTTGGCCAAGCTGCACGTGGTTCTTCGATATAAGAACGTGCACAAAGGGTTGATCCGTCGCTACAAGGGACCATTTCGAGTGCTACAACGGGTTGGAAAGGTCGCATACAAGATGGAACTACCACCAAAACTCAAAGTGCATCCGGTGTTCCACGTAAGTATGCTCAAACCTTTCCAAGTTGATGAGGAAGATCCGGATCGTGGGGAGTCTCATCGGGCGCCACTCGGGGCAAAAACCTCGTATGATCGAGAGGTCGAGAGCATCTTGGCGGATCGAGTCATATGGAAGCGGTATTGCACACACAAGCGCGAGTATCTGATCCGATGGAAAGGTCTTCCGGAGAGCGAAGCCAGTTGGGAGCCCGAGGAGAGTCTTTGGCAATTCAAGAAAGAGATAGAAGATTTCCATGCCGAAGACGCGACGAGGGCGTCGCCTGATTAGGTGGGGGAGAATGTCACGGCTCGAAAGTTAGCATGTCCAAGAGGGTTCCATGGCACGGGTGTGACACGTGATGAACCTCGACCTATGTTCCCGAGATGTAAAGTATTCTCCTAGAGGCGGGCGATACTGTATTTGTACGCATACAATATAAATGCGAGTAGCTGGTAGTTGGCTATAAATGCCGGTGGTTGGTAGATGGGGAGGTGCAATCTCCACCGTTAGATCTAAGGGAGATCTACGGCTGGGGTTTGCCTTATACTTGTATATAAAGGGGTGTCCTCCCTCATTGTATTCTCATTCACAAGATATATGAAAATCCAGAGCTTCTCTCTCATCAAGAGTTTCTCTCTCTAGAAGTTCCTTGTGAGTCGAGTGTGAAAGGCTGCTTAGGGGTAAAACCTTAAGGCCGCACGGTTGAATCGAGAGTTGATTGATCGGCCCATGACACTTGCCTGATGCTTAGCTCGATTTCGTCTTTGAAAGCTCCGAGTTTCATCCTCATCTCTTCCCCATCAACCATGAGTCTCCTCACCGCTTGCTCCATCTCTCTCTGGTTTAGATCACCCTCCAACTCCAATCGCACCATTCAAACGTGGCACGAGTACCTTGCCTTCGCATTCTGGTCCCTACGGTTGGTGTTTTGTTGGGACTCCTTACGAAATAATTTCCAAGGAACTAGTTCCATCTGCAAAAGGTCCAAAAGCCTCCCGAGTTACATGTGCTAAAACTTCCACCTCTTAAGCCCATCTCGTAACACGGCCAATTTTTGTTGGCTTTTTTGGACCCTTGCGCTAATAGCTCGATCCACTCTGAGCCTCTGATTGAGCCAAGTCGGACCAGCCGGAAGAATGCCACTCTTTGCCAGCCCCCAAGCCATTTCTGCAAACTCTCCCTGATATATTTTGAAGCCAAGCTTTCCTAAGCTCACAAGTATAACTGAATTATGTGCTTGCTTATCAAGCCACAAGAGGCAACTGGTTTCTTCCCTCTATTATCTTGGTTGGCAAAGCCGGAGCAACTTTGTGCAGCGAGCCCGGCGAAAAAATGGCGCTCGTTATTGTCTATGGAGTTGGTCCGGTAACTATTTCTCCGGGCAGTCCACTGTTCCTAGAAAATGCCCGAAGATGCTATGTTGTTAATCGGGATGGCTGCTAACTTCATCATGGGTTCTAAATCGCCTGGTGATACAAGTCCATGCATCTCGTGGGATAAACGCCTGGAATAGTCTCAATCGATGTTGGATCTAAAGAGTCAAGGTGCTGCAGCTTAGCATGTATTGGTTCTACGACTTCATAGTCTGATAGAAAACATAAAAACTTGTCCAAGATTTGAATATTCCAGCAAGTCAAAAGAGAGATACAACTTTTATTCGAATTTGATACACTGTAGACTGCTTTCTTCCTTCCTAGTTGGATTGCTCGACATGAATACGAGAGAATATGATATTATATGCAGTTTCAGCACGTGTGGTAATGTTGACCTCAATTACATGCCTCCTCGTCCTCGACTAAAGGAAGAGGTAATGACTGGTTTAGACGATGGGGCAACGGCTATTGGAGCGTTTTACCTTCTGGAAACTGAGTTGCCCTAAAGACCTGGTATGCTTACCTTTTCTTTGCAGTAAGAGCATTTTACTGCTTAATGAGTAGTAGATGATGAAAATTGCGAGCCAAACTCAAAATATGTCTACATGGACGAATGATGCAAGCTGTTGAGCGCAATTCCTATTTGAGTCACGCTGATTAATTGACTCTCTTTAGATTGGCCAAGCAGTTTCTTTGGTTGCGCATGATAACCTTCCCCAGCCAAATAATTTCTATTCTTTTCTTCCTCGGAACAAAAAAAGAATAGAAACCTGTTTGATAACGGCAACTTAGTTTTTTGTTCCCGGGAACAAAAAGTTAGCCCGGGAATGGTTTTGGAATAGAAATGAGAAGTAAAAAAGTTGCTTCTTGTTCGGGAACAAGTTTAAGAAATAAGTGAATTTTTTTCTTTTATTCTTCTCTTGCTAACCGCCATTGACCGCCGTTGACCGCCGCCGCGCCGCCGCCGCCACCGCCCGACAGCCACCGCCGCCGCCCGACCGCCATCACCGCCGTCGCCGCCGCCGCCCCCGACCGCCGCGTCGGCTGATCGGTGCCGGTCGCCGGAGGCTGACCGACCGTCGCCGCCGCCGGTCGCCGGAGGCCGACCGACTGTCGCGCCCTGTCGCCCCACCGATTGACGCCAACCGTTGACCGCCGCCGCCGCCGGAGGCCGACCGACCACCGTCGCCGCCGCCGCCGGTGGCCGCCGGCCGAGCGACCGTTGCTGCCGCCGCCGCCGGAGGCCAACCGACCACTACCACCGCCGTCGGTTGTCGTCGGTCGGCGGCGGCGTCCGGCGGCGGCGGCGGTCTACCGACAAAAATAAAAAACAAATAAATATAAAAAAGAAATTATTTTTTACCAAACGCATTTCTATTCTTTTTCTATTTTTAGAGTAAAAATTTGGTGTAGTTACCAAACGGGTTTTTTTACATAGAAATTGTTCCCCAGAATAGAAATAGAAAAGAACTATTTCTGAAAAGAAATTGTTCCCCGGCCAAGAAATGTTACCATGCGCAGCCTTTAAATCTTGAAGGGACCCTCGCAGTGATTTGGGATAGCAAACATAATCAAGTCAGGAGCCTTTCCAGTTTAGTATAGTACGACCAAAGAGAGTGCATTCTTAACATCCAATCAGTCCTGTGTGATTGTTACTCTTGATTTCTAGTGAAATTCCTATCAAGCTCCATCACTGAGGTAAAGAAGAGTTTACTGCAAGTATCGTTATCTTAGGGCGTGCATGGAAACGTTCCAAAAAAAACGTTTCTGGAAAACGCGTTTGGTTGTGTTTCTGTTCTTTTTTTGTTTTTTTGTTCCGGAACAAAATTGGAGCAAAAAAAAGAAACACAAAAAAGTTGTTTATGGAGAAAAGAAACACTTCTTCAAAGCAAAAAAAAAAAAAAACGCTTCTCTTCTTCTCTCTTTTCTTTTCTTTTTCTTTTTTTCTTCTTTTTTCTTTGGCCGATCGCCGGCCTCGGCCATGGCCGGCGACCGGCCGTCGAGGGCCGGCGACGCCCTCGAGGGTCGGCGACCTCGCCGGAGCGTCGCCCCGGCCCCGGCGAGGCCGAGCCTCGCCCGCGCCGGGCGAGGCCGAGCTCGCCCAGCCAAGGCGAGGCTCGGCCTCGCTCGAGGGGAGATCTTCGGCTAGGGTTCCGGCGAGGGCTCCGGAGGACGGTGCGGCGGCGCGGCACTAGAGGCCGGGATCGACACGGGCGACGCGGGCAAAGGCGGCGGACGGCGTCGCGAATGGCGTGGTGAGATCGGGACGGCGTCGAGCTGCAGCTTCGGGCGCGCAGTGCTCGGCTCCGACGGCAGGGCGGTGAGGCTCGGCCTCGCCCGCGCCGGCGACGCCGAGCCTCGCCTTGGCTGGGCGAGCTCGGGCTCGCCCAGATTCGGCGAGGCCGAGCCTCGCCATGGCTGGGCGAGCTCGAGCTCGCCTAGATCCGGCGAGGCCGAGCCTCGCCGGGGGCCGGCGAGCCTCGCCGTGGTCGGGCGAGGTTGCCGGCCGAAAGAAAAAAAAATAAAAAGAAAGGAAAAAATGGAAAATAAAATAAAAATATTAAAAAATTAAAAGAAACAAAAAATGAATAAAATTTACCAAACGTGTTTCTATTCATTTTTTATTCCCGGAACAAACGTTACCAAACGCGTTCTTTTGTTCAAAAACCGTTCCCCGGAACAGAAACACTTTTTTTTGTTTCTGTTCCCGGGAACAGAAAAGGAACAGAAACATTACCATGCGGGGCCTTAGAGTTTGTTTTGTATGTTGATATCCGAGGGTTAAAGATACCTTTTCAAGGAAAATAAGGCTATGCATGTTTTCATTTCTCAAAAGTGTTTAAAAACAGATTTTGTGTTTTTTTGTTCCCGGGAACAAAAAAAGAACAAAAACGCGTTTATTTACGTTTCTATTGTTTTTTTTTTTTTTTTCCCTGAATAAAATTGAAACAAAAAAAAGAAACAAAAAAAACTTACTTTTCCGTTTCAGAAACACTTCTTGATGGGTTAAAAAGAACAAAAACGAAACACTTCTCCCTTCGTTCGTGCCCTTCTCAAAATAAAATAACAAAAACGAAACACTTCTCCCTTCGTTCGTGCCCTTCTCAAAATAAAATAACCGAAACACTTCTCGTCGTTCGTGCCCTTCTCCCTTCGTTCGTGCCCTTCTCCGTTCACCACCGGCTGACTCTCCGGCGCCTCCCCCTCGGTTGACTCTCCGGCGACTCCCCACTCCGCTGACTCTTTGATTGGAAATAAAAGAAAATATCAGAGCCAGACGCGGGCGTAGCTTCTAGCACTGACTGGAGAAGACGAAGATCGATCATCGCGCGCAGAGAGAGAGAGAGAGAGAGAGAGAGAGAGAGAGAGAGAGAGAGAGAGAGATGGAGGGGGAGCCGACGAGGGTGATGATGGGAGTGAACGAATCGACGATCAAGGGGTACTCGCACGCGTCGATAAGCAGTCGGGGAGCGTTCGAGTGGACTCTCCAGCAGATCGTCCGCTCCAACACCTCCGGCTTCAAGCTCCTCTTCCTCCACGTCCAGGCCCCCGACGAAAACGGTCCTCTCTCTCTCTCTCTCTCTAGCTTTTGTGTTTGCGCTTCTTGTTTTGGTTCGATCGGAGGAGATGTGATCGGTGTTAGTTTCGTCGATAGGCGCCGAGCATTCCTGTTAGTATCGATGTACGGTCGGTTTCCGTGTCGCATTCACGTCAGGAATAGATATTTGCGCGGTTTTCACCGTCCGACGATAACCGAATCCGTGGCCTGTTGGTTGATTAGTTTTGTGTGAGAACTGAATGTGGATGCTCTCTCTCTCTCTCTCTCTCTCTCTCTCTCTCTCTCTCTCTCTCTCTCTCTCTCTCTCTCTCTCTCTCTCGGTTTTTGTGTGCATTGAGAGGTTTTTGGCGTACCTATCGTTGGCGGTGTGATCGGCGGAAAATCGATGCTGTGGATGGCAGGAAGATGTGGAGAAGAGTTTGAGAACGATCAAATCGATTAGAACTAGGCAGTGTTGTAAAAGAACTCGGGAAATGGAAGAGGACTGAATATGCTGCGCATGTTGTATATGGTAATTTAGGTACTCTCCCCTTTGCCTAGTCCGAGTTTCGGCAACTGCAGACCTCGGATATTTTGCAGCCGCTTAAAAATCTTGTTCTAGTTCTATTGTCGTAGTACATCAGCAATGGTGATTGATCTTCTCTCTTTCCCCTGCACAAAAAGAAGTTGAGGTGCTTGAGAATACGCCTCTTCTTTAATTAGCCAAGCCTTGTGTTTGAATAGCCTGGAGAGGATGAGTTGCAGGAAGGGAGAGGGATGACCTGGATCTTCAAATCTGTTGTCACTACTTGTCATCAAAGCTACTCTGTTACTTAAAGAAGTTCCCGAATGGAGGGGTGGGATTTTGGTGTTTAGGAAGAAGCCCATGCTGAATGAGAGAGATGCGGCATGTTGTACATGGCACTTCATCCTTCTCTGGATTTCGATGGAATGCTCGACGGATTTATTGTGATATGTGTCATGTTGTGACCAAAAACACGGTAGAAGTGCATAGTCATCTGTATGTGTCTCTCCCATCTCTTATTCTGTAAAAAGAAGAAAGAGACTTGAGGCATGAGCCGTTGTATTTAGCTCTGCAGTTTTAATTTACAGAATGTGAAACTTGAGTTATTAATTCTAGGCCTCAAAGGGAAAGCCCTTGAAACATTTGATCACATATGTTCTCTGAGAGTGAAGCTGGACCAGGTGTCCAAGCTCAGAACTCTTGCATATTAGTTTTGGAGAGTATTATCTGCCTTTAGAATGCTGAGCGATTAGATAAATGAGATCATTCCCAACCAACAGGTTTTGTAATCATTTCCATAAGAAGTACTTCATAGAAAGATCAATGTGGGGTTTTGCTTGTTAGACTCTGGGTGTGGCGTTTATATATGTATGGCAATAAGTCAGTTGTGCCTTTTGATTCAGCAATTCTTGTTGCCCAGGCGAATTGTTTGGGGAAATCCTACATCCTCACTGATATATGGCCTCTCACTTTGCCTTTGCCATAGGTTTTGATGACATGGATAGTGTATATGCATCTCCGGACGATTTTAAGAGCTTGAAACAGAGGGACAAGGCGAGAGGAATTCATCTACTGGAGTGCTTTGTCAACAGATGTCATGAAATCGGGGTATTGGAGATTTTTCTCCTCTTTTTCCTGAATAAACATTGCCAACAATAATATTCGCCATTTCCTTGTGATGTGTTCATGTTAGGTACAATGTGAAGCATGGATCAAGAAAGGAGATCCAAAAGAGGTCATCTGTCATGAGGTGAAGCGAGTTAGGCCTGATTTACTTGTTGTGGGAAGCAGGGGTCTTGGCCCTTTCCAAAGGTATATTGAGCTCTTTTCTGGATTCTTCTTTCAGCTGAACATCTCATAAATCGAGAGCCTGCCCCTGTGGAGTCCCCATAGGCTTCAAGACAGCTTGATCTTCCTCTCATGACCTCATCATTGACTTGCTGGCTGAGTGGAAGTTCTCTTACTAGTTGTCACATCTCGCATGTCGATACATCTCTATCGTCTGTTTAGAGTTAGGTAATGTCATGCATATTTCTGGAAACACCTCATTGCCTGATCTTGTCATGCACATAACATCACAGGGTATTTGTCGGCACCGTCAATGAATTTTGCGTGAAGCATGCTGAGTGCCCTGTCATAACCATCAAAAGGCCCGCAGATGAAGCTCCTCAGGACCCTGTCAACGACTGATTGATTTCCATTTCGTGGATGACCAATTTTATCATGTTAATAGATTGGTCGTTGATTCTCGACTGGAGACTTTGGGCCATGCATTGAGGATGTATCTGAGTTTGCAAATCATGTGTCATTCGTGTATGGCTGTTGGCACTTGAATCCTGAACTTCATTTTCTGTGATTTTTGATTGATCAATTCCTCTGCAATTTTGTCAAATCAAATGTTGTTGTCTTGTGTATTGCATCGAAAGAAATCCCAAACAAAAAGAAGCCCAAAAAGATCGATCGAAACGAACGGAGAAACAAGAAAAGAATTTGGAGATTCGCACAAGTCAAATTCCTCATTACAAATGCAAATACAACATCAGCTCAAGGCCCCCCATGAACAACCATTTCCTTCCCACTATAACTACACTAAATCCTCTCACCAAATCACACTTCGATTTAAACCCTAAAAGACCATCACTTCTTATCGGCTCTATATCAATCGCCTCGAATTGGGTCCTTCCCTAAACAATGGTGACCTTCGCACCGGCCTCCTCGAGCTGCTTCTTCGCGTCCTCCGCCTTGTCCTTGGACACCCCCTCCTTGAACTTCTTTGGCAGCCCCTCGATCAGCTCTTTGGCCTCCTTGAGCGCCAGGCTCGTCTGCGCCCTCACCGCCTTGATCACCGCCCTCACCGTCATTTCATGAGAATGAGAATTCACTATCAAGTTTATATGTTATAAAAATAAAAAAAAAAAAAAAAAAGTACTTGAAAAAAATTTGATACAAACTTTACTTACAAAATTTTCTACAAAGTATGCCATATGATCATGTTCAAAATGTTTGTCTTCATTCACCATGAACAAAATAAAATTAATGAGCATTTCATGAGAATGAGAATTCAATATCAAGTTTAAACTTTATTAAAAAAAAAAGCATTTTTTTTTAAAATTTAAAATAGAAATTTTGTACAGTTTACCAAACGTGTTTATGTTCTTTTTCTATTCTAGGAACAAAAATTGACTGCAGTTACCAAACGTGTTTCTGTTCTTTTTTTATTTATTTCAAAAACAGTTTTTTTTTTTTTTTACATTTACCAAACGCGTTCTTTTGTTCAAAAACTGTTCCCCGGAACAGAAACACTTTTTTATTTATTTATTATTTCTGTTCCCTGAAACAATTTTTGAACAAAAACGTTACCAAACGCGCCCTAATTTTTCTTTTTGGAGCCAAGGGGGGTTTAGAGAAAACTAGCAGAGTGCCATACTACAAGAGCGCAAAGCAATGCTAGGAAGTTCTATATGATGAGCTACCGCCTCAGCAAAGTACATCAATTCAATCTTTTCTGGTTAATTTTGGCCGGATTTTGTTGACTAAGCATCGATTGGTTGATATGATATGATCGACGCTGACGTGGATAATTTTTAATAATATTTTAATTTTTTTGGATTTGAATTTTATTTAATTTTTCCTTTTCTTTTTTTCTCATTTTTTTTTTCTTCTCATTCCTCTAGTCGGTCGTCGGACCTTTGGCAATCGGCCATCGACAAGGCTCGAGCCCTCACTAGAGGTTGTGAGGGCGATCGACAATCGGCCAGAGAAGACAGCTGGCGAGGTTGAGGAGGAAGGAGGGGTAGAAAGAAAAAAAGGAGAAAAAAAAAAAGGAAAAAGAAAAAGCGAAGGAAAAAGAAAAAGAAAAAGAAAAAAGAAAAAAAATAAAGAATATTAAAATATTATTAAAAGTTGTTAACGTCAACGTCAATCGTGTCATGTCCAATGCTTAGTCAGCAAAATCCGGCTAAAATTAATTGGAAATTATCGAATTAACACAAAATGAAAATATTTAAGACTAAATTGGTATTTATAAAATATTTAGAATTAAATTAGCATAAATATAAAATGTTTAGGATTTCTTGGACACTTTTCCCCCAATAAACTTGATTTATATTCATGATTTAGGATTCATTGAATGTAATTAGACAAAATCTTATTTAATCAAGAATAGAGGAAATTAAGGGCGATTACAAAATAGAAATAGAAATCGTCATTGTCGTAATGTGACGGACCAGGTGTTTCCAGATGGACCTACGGGATTCGCCATTTCACTTGAACGTTCGTCCGTCCGTCCGTTCGAGCGGGACTGGAAAGACCGCGAAGGTACTAGAATGATCCTCTCTTTCCTATTTAACTCCACGACTTGTCTTCTAAGCTCCATCGTCGAACGGTAGCAATTCTCATCATCTTCCTTAAGCATTCCATCGAACACTTTCTCCGCTCGGTCTCGCATTTTCACCGGTAAACCCAACAACCATGTCGCTCATCCCAAGCTGGTTCGGCGGCCGCCGCAGCAACGTCTTCGACCCTTTCTCCCTCGACCTCTGGGACCCCTTCAAGGACTTCCCTTTCCCTTCCTCCTCCCTCTCCGCCTCTAATTTCCCTCAAACTGTCCGGGAAAATACTGCTTTTGTGAACACGAGGATCGACTGGAGGGAGACCCCGGAGGCCCACGTGTTCAAGGCGGATCTCCCCGGGCTCAAGAAGGAGGAAGTCAAGGTGGAGATCGAGGACGATCGGGTGCTCCAGATAAGCGGCGAGAGGAACGTGGAGAAGGAGGACAAGAACGACACGTGGCACCGGGTGGAGAGGAGCAGCGGGAAATTCATGAGGAGGTTCAGGCTGCCGGAGAACGCGAGGATGGATCAGGTGAAGGCCTCGATGGAGAATGGGGTGCTCACCATCACTGTTCCCAAGGTGGAGGAGAAGAAGCCTGAGGTCAAGGCCATCGAGATCTCCGGTTGAGAGTCGGTGAATCTATGGTCCTCGTTACGACTTGTGTCTATATATAGAGCAAGTATGCTGTGCTATGTGAGGGTTGGGAGGCTCGGTCCCATGGTGTCTGATATAGCGATATGTTGTCCGCCGATGACTCTTTACTTGTAATGAAATTCGAAGTTACTATTTTCTAACTTCTGTTTGAGGTGATATTGGTTGCTCAAAAGTCTTTTGATTGTGTTTTGTTCGTGGGACGTTCCTTATTTTGATTTACATACTGCTTCCGGGAGTTCAATTAGTTTAATTATTTTTGGATGATTAATTCAATTTCTGGGAAGGATACCTCCAAAGTGCAGGATGGACTTTGCACATCGTGATCGTTTTTTCAGTTGGGTTTGGAGGTACCGGCAATATGGAGAAGCTGATAAGTTTGGGATGAAAACAAGCTAGAAACCACATTACTCCTTTGGACTCAGAGCAAGGTTTGGGGTTCCTTCTGCTGCATTGTATCAAATTTGTCAGGTAACAGGATAAAATATTTGATATGGCCTTCAATTTCTGTTCCATCACCATCAGATCAGAGAAAAATGATCAGATTCACTGGTTCCTATATTGAGGCGTGCGAAGTATCGCCTTTTCCGATGCTCATGTTGATTTGGTCTTTGAAAGCCGCGGCTCTCAGCCTTATCTCTGTCCCTTCCTTGCCAACCGTCAGCCTTCTCACAGCTTGCTCCATCTCTTTCTGGTCTAGGCCACACTCTAACTCCAATCCCACCATCCGAACGTGGCGCGAGTACCTCACCTTAGCATTCTGGTCCCTGAAGCACGGTGGGCATATCATTGGGACTCCTTCGGAAATGATTTCCAAGGTCGAACTCCATCTGCAATGGGTCCAAAAGCTTCCTGTGGCACGGTGTGCTAAAACTTCCTCTAGAGCCCATCTCGCAACACGGCCAGTTTCTTCGTTGGCTTCTTCGAACCCTTCTGGTAATAGCTCGATCCACTCTAAGCCTCTGTCTGAGCTAGGCCGGATTAGCCACAAGAACGCTGCTGTTTGCCAACCCCCAAGCCAATTCTGCAAACTTTCCCTAATTCATTGAAGCCAAGCTTCCTAAGCTCACATAAATAACTTAGCTAAATTTGTATGTAGATTAAAAAAAAAGTCTATTTATGATTTTAAGCAACCTTGTAGATAATGGTATTTAAAGTTTCATAGTGTTGTCAAATATAAAGTATATATTGTATACATTTTTTCGTACTTTATGTAGATGATATCTTACTTGCGAGTAATGACATTAGATTAATGGGACAAAAGTGGATGTTATCAAAAAATTTTAACATGAAAGATCTTGGTGATGCGTTTTTTGTTCTTGGCATTGAGGTCCATATGGATTGTTATTGGGTTTGTTTTAGAGGGCATATGTTGATCGTATTTTAGAAAGATTCAATATGCATCATTGCAATCCAGGGTGATAAGTTGAGTCTTTCACGATATCCTCGTTTAGATTTTGAGAAAGTTCAAATGAATGATGTACCTTATGCTAGTATGCTTGGAAGTATCATGTATACTCAAGTTTACATTAGACCAGATTTACTTTTGCGACATGACTTCTAGGTAGATATTAGTCAAATCTAGAATGTGATCACTGGGTTGTTGTCAAGAAGATTTTAAGGTATTTAAAGAGGACAATAGATTATATGCTGATTTATAGACATGTTCCGGACTTACAACTAATAGGGTATTTGGATGCAGATTTTGCTGGTTGTTAAGATGATATGAAATCGACGGTGAAATATATATTTATATTGGCAGGAGGTGCAGAAATCTATATATTCTTCTACCATGCAAACAGAGTTTGTAGCATGCTTTTCAGCTGCTATTTAGGCGATTTGGCTCCAAAATCTTATTAGGGAGTTAACTGTTTTTTTTTATTTTGTGGGTAGAGCTATATAGTTATAATAATAATAGAAGTCTCCAAAAGTCTAAGCACATGGAGGTCAAGTTTATGACCATAAATGAATCAGTACAGAATAGTGGCGTTACAGTAGATCATATTCCTACAGATGATATGATTGTAGATCCATTAACTAAAGACCTATGCCCTTATGTGTTTGAGTGATATGTCATTAGCATGGGTTTAGGAGCATTTTGGGATGTTGTTATTTAGTGAGAGTTGTTTTTATTTTTCTTTTAATAAAGTTTATATTTGTGTTTTTATATTTAGTAGCGTTTTGATATATATTAACATTTGCATTCAATAAAATATTTTTAAATAAATTGTTATTATGTTGAATATATATTGATAAAAGTCTTAAATGTATTATATAAACCTTAAGTGAATGTTAAGGGCATCGGGTTATTAACCTTGAGCATATGTTTTATCACACATAAAGAAATATTAACTGTAAAGGCAAGGCATATGTGGGTTTACTAGAACCATAAAAATATTTTCTAATGGCATAGATTTTTGTGATACTTAAAATGAAAGAATGGTGATTGACAAATTGGATCTTTCTATGAGAGATGTTATTCATTTATCACACTACCATATTAGATCCATATCAATAAAGTTAAAAGCACTCGTGACCATGAAAGGTTTTGTGTGTATACATGCAGCTCCTACCATGATTTGGTGTTTGAGACTTTATATGATGTAATTGACTATTAAGAATTATCTCTTAAATTAATGCGCGCACATACAATACAATTTCAATTAATATAACTCAAGTGGAAGAGTATAAAAGTTTTTCTAATGTGGGTTACATTAATTAATATTGTAATTTACCATTTTTTGGGATTGGTCTAAAGTGAGATAGAAAGATTTTTAATTAATTTATATGGGGCTAGTTAGTGTGGGTTAAGTTGAACTTGACTCGTAATGAGATGGCCTAGTTGGAACACTATAGATAGTCGTCAAGTCTCTCCTCTAATTCTAATTTTCATAATTATCCTCACAAATGAGCATGTACCTAACGCAAAAGGGTGAGGGGGTCGTCTCATTGAGCCAATGATATAGAGGGCAAAGAGGAGAATGACTTGTGCTTGAATCATCGCTTTTTTGCTTTCGCATCAAGAACGATGAATTCCAAAACAAGTGCATTAATTTTTTTACTTGATTATATGTGTTTTTGTTCTAGTTATGGAGATAATGAGTTACGCGTTTTAGCATCTAACATCCCTCTCTGAAGTCTAGATCTAAATTTGGGTTGCCCGTCTAATGCTCCATCGAGGGTTGCTAGGGGCGGTTGAGGATCTAGAAGAGCACATCTAGGTCACTGAGGTCTAGGTTGGCATGGGTCTAGGTTGCTAGTCTAATGCTCCACTGAATGTTGCGCAAGGTTTGTTGACGATGGCTAAGGTTGTCTGATGGTTTGGGTTTGCTTGTTTGGGTCGATGATTGTGTGTTTAGGTCGCCTATTTGTATGCTCTATCGAGGGTCATCAAGGGAGGCCGAGGGTCTCCAAGGATTTGGGTTGACGATCGCGTAGTTTAGGTCGTCGAGGTCATGTGACCCTCAGGGTTTCCTAGCTTAGGCTACACGAGGTTGCTTCACCTCGGTGTCACCTTGCATGACCACTTCGACGATTCAATTGTTGCTGACATTCAATTTGCTTCCCAAGTTTGCTCCCAAGATGAGATATCTCTACTCTCCAGTAGTTATATAGTTTATTTTTTTTCGTTCTTTTTTCTACCTTCAAAGTTACATTGCAAAAATATCATGAAAGTCATTTAACCAAACAATATTTACTTTGAGTCAAAGATTCATGGGGCAATGACTTTGCATTCTCTCAAAACTCTCCCAAACACGCATTTTGAGTTACAGTGATTGGTTTCAAGTTGGGTAGATTTTAGACCTCAAATCTGAAATCTAATCTATTAGAACCGATTCCAAGTTTTTGGAACCTAAAACCTATTTTGTATGTCTTGGAACCTGTCATTCTTTTGTTCTTTTTTTTTTAGGTTCACTTTTTATAGCAAAAAAATATAAGTAATAAAATGGTTCAAAGTAAAAGATGACTAAGGGTGAAGGAGCAAAGGTGAGTTAGGAACGAGCGAGTGTGAGCCGTGAGTGAGCGAGGAGGAGGGTGAGTCGCCAGCAAGCGAGAGAGAATTGCGAAATGTTTGAGTAAGGTTGAAGAGAACAGAGAAAAAAGAGATAGAAAAATATGTTAAGAGAAAAATTGGGGTTTCTAAACTTTATGAAACTTGTACCAAATTTGATTCAATGACATATGGTTCTTCTTAACCGACCAAAAAAAAAAAAAAAAAAAAAAAAAAGACATATGGTTCTTCAGTTGAAATTGCAAACAAGATTGGTTCGAACGACTGACGATCCGGTTCTCGAATAGAACTGGCCCGACAACAGAGCTCTACTAACAAACCCTAGTTTCATAAAAATCCTAGTATCGTAATGTCATTTGCCCAGTATTTACCTAGTATGAGATGATTATATTTTTTTAGCAAGAGGAATTCCTTGAATCGCATCTTTTGATTAGTGGCAAATAAACTTGATTTATATTCATGATTTAGGATCCATCGAATTTAATTGGACAAAATCTTATTTAATCAAGAATAGAGGAAATTAAGGGCGATCGCAAAATAGAAATAGAATTCGTCATCATCGTAATGTGACGGACCAAGTGTTTCCAGATAGACCTCCGGGGTTCGCCATTTCGCTCGAACGTTCGTCCACCGACACTCAGAAAGACCGCGAAGGTACGAGAATGATCCTCTCTTTCCTATTTAACTCCCAACTTGTCTTCCAGGCTCCATCGTCAAACGGTAGCAATTCTCATCGTCTATCTCAAGCATTCTATCGAACACTTTCTCCGCTCAGTCTCGCATTTTCACCGGTAAACCCAACAACCATGTCGCTCATCCCAAGCTGGTTCGGCGGCCGCCGCAGCAACGTCTTCGACCCTTTCTCCCTCGACCTCTGGGACCCCTTCAAGGACTTCCCTTTCCCTTCCTCCTCCCTCTCCGCCTCTAATTTCCCTCAAACCATCCGAGAAAATACTGCTTTTGTGAACACGAGGATCGACTGGAGGGAGACCCCGGAGGCCCACGTGTTTAAGGCGGATCTCCCAGGGCTCAAGAAGGAGGAAGTCAAGGTGGAGATCGAGGAAGATCGGGTGCTCCAGATAAGCGGCGAGAGGAACGTGGAGAAGGAGGACAAGAACGACACCTGGCACCGGGTGGAGAGGAGCAGCGGGAAGTTCATGAGGAGGTTCAGGCTGCCGGAGAACGCGAGGATGGATCAGGTGAAGGCGTCGATGGAGAACGGGGTGCTCACCGTGACTGTTCCCAAGGTGGAGGAGAAGAAGCCTGAGGTCAAGGCCATCGAGATCTCCGGTTGAGAGTCGGTGAATCTATGGTCCGCGTTGCGACTTGTGTCTATATAGAGAGCAAGTATGCTGTGTTATGTGTCGGTTGGGAGGCTTGGTCCCATGGTGTCTGATATAGCGATATGTTGTCCTACAATGACTCTTTACTTGTAATGAAATTCGAAGTTACTATTTCCTAACTGCTGTGTGAGGTGAGGTGATATTGGTTCCTCAAAAGTTTTTTGATTGTGTTTTGTTCGTGGGACGTTCCTTATTTTTATTTGCACACTGCTTCTGGGAGTTCAATTAGTTTCATTACTTTTGGATGATTATTTCAATTTCTGGGAAGGATTTCTCGAAAGTGGAGGGGACGTACTTTGCATGTTGTGATCGTTTTTTAAGTTGGGTTTGGAGGTACCTGCAATATGGAGAAGCTGATAAGTTTGGGATGAAAACAAGCTAGAAACCACATTGCTCCTTTGGACTCAGTGCAAGGTTTGGGGTTCCTTCTGCTGCATTGTAGCAAATTTGTCAGGTAAAAGGATAAAATATTTGATGTGGCCTTCAATTTCTGTTCCATCATCATCAGATCAGAGAGAAATGATCAGATTCACTGGTTCCTATATTGAGGCGTGCAAAGTATCGCCTTTTCCGATGCTCATGTTGATTTGGTCTTTTAAAAGCCGCGGCTCTCAGCCTCATCTCTGTCCCTTCCTCGCCAACCGTCAGCCTTCTCACAGCTTGCTCCATCTCTTTCTGGTCTAGACCACACTCTAACTCCAATCCCACCATCCGAACGTGGCGCGAGTACCTCACCTTAGCATTCTGGTCCCTCAAGCACGATGGGCTTATCATTGGGACTCCTTCGGAAATTATTTCCAAGGTCGAATTCCATCTGCAATGGGTCCAAAAGCTTCCCGTGGCACGTTGTGCTAAAACTTCCTCTTGCAGAGCCCATCGTGCAACACGGCCAGTTTCCTCATTGGCTTCTTCGAACCCTTCTGGTAATAGCTCGATCCACTCTGAGCCTCTGTCTGAGCCAGGCCGGATCAGCCACAAGAACGCTGCTGTTCGCTAACCCCCAAGCCAATTCTACAAGCTTTCCCTGATTCATTGAAGCCAAGCTTCCTAAGCTCACATAAATAACTCAGCTAAATTTGTATGTAGATTAAAAAAAGTCTATCTATGACTTTAAGCAAGTTTCTAGATAATGGTATTTAAAGTTTCATAATGTTGTCACATATAAAGTAGAACAGTGTATATAATGTATATATTTTTCTTGTACTTTATGTAGATAATATGTTACTTACGAGTAATAATATTAGATTACTGCATGCATGAGACAAAGTGGATGTTATCAAAAAATTTTAACGTGAAAGACCTGTCTTTTGTTCTTGGCATTGAGGTCTATATGGATTGTTCTCGCTGTTAATTGGGTTTGTCTTAGAGGACATATGTTGATCGTATTTTAGAAAGATTCAATATGCAGCATTACAATCCAGGGTGATAAATTGAGTCTTTTACAATATTCTAATTCAGATTTTGAAAAAGCTCAAATGAATGATGTATCTTATGTTAGTGTGCTGTGAAATATTATGTATGTTCAAGTTTGCATTAAACCAGATATTACTTTTGCGATATGATTTCTAGGCAGATATTAGTCAAATCTAGGATGTGATCACTAGGTCGTTGCCAAGAAGATTTTAAGGTACTTAAATAGGACAATAAATTATATGCTGATTTATAGACATGTTCCGGATTTACAGCTAATAGGGTATTCGGATGCAGATTTTGTTAGTTGTCAAGATGATATGAAATCGACGACAAAATACATATTTATGTTGTCAAGAGATGTAGAAATCTATATATTCTTCTATCATGCAAGCAGAGTTTATAGCATATTTTTCAGCTGTTACTCAAGCTATTTAGCTCTAGAACCTTATTAGGGAGTTAACTGTTTTATTTATTTATTTTGTAGATAGACCTATATAGTTATATTGTAACAATAACTCTGCAGTGTTGTTTATTAATAATAATAGAAGTCTTAAGAAGTCTAAGCACATGAAGGTCAAGTTTATGACGATAAATGAATCGGTACAGAATGGTGACGTTGCAGTAGATCAATATTCCTACAGATGATATGATTGTAAATCCATTAACTAAAGGCCTATGCCCTTGTGTGTTTGAGCGGTATGTCATTAGCATGGGTTTAGGAGCATTTTTGGATGCTGTTATTTAGTGAGAGCAGTTTTTATTTTTCTTTTAATAAAGTTTATATTTGTGTTTGTTACATTTAGTAGCGTTTTGATATATACCAACGTTTACATTCAATAAAATATTTTTAAATGAATTGATATTATGTTTAATATATATTGATAAAAGTCTCAATGTATTGTATAAACTTTAAATGAATGTTAAGGGCATCCAGTTATTAGCCTTGAGTATATGTTTTATTACACATAAAGAAATATTAATTGTAAAGATAAGGCATATGTGGGTTTACTAAAACCATAAAAATATTTTTTAATGGCATAGGTTTTTGTGACACTTAAGGTAAGAGAATGATGACTGACAAATATGATCTCTTTATTAGAGATGTTATCCATTTACCATATTATCATATTAAATCTATATCAATAAAGTTGAAAGTACTCGTGACCATGAAAGGTATTGTGTATATACATGCAGTTCCTATCATGATTTGGTGTTTGAGACTTTATAGGATGTGATTGATTATTAAGAATTATCTTTAAACCAATGTGCGCACATATAGTACAATTTCAATTAATATAACTCAAGTGGAAGAAGATAAAAGTTTTCATAATGTGGGTTACATTAATTAATATTATAATTTACCGTTTTACGAGTTTGGTCTAAAGTGAGATATAAAGTTTATTAATTAATCTAATATGGGGTTGGTTAGTGTGGGTCAAGTTGAACTTGACCTGTAATGAGATGGTTTAGTTGGAACACTATAAATAGTGCTCAAGTCTTTTCTCTAACCATAATTTTCATAATTATCCTCATAAATAAGCATTTACCTAACGCAAAAGGGTGAGGGGGCCGTCTTTTTGAGTCAATGATATAAAGGGTAATAGAGGAGAATGACTTGTACTTGAATCATCGCTTTTTTGCTTTCGCATCAAGAGTGATGAATTCCAAAACAAGTGTGTTAATATTTCTACTTGATTATATGTGTTCTTGTTCTAGTTATGGAGATCATAGGTTACGCATTTTAGCGTCTAACATCCCTCTCTGAAGTCTAGATCTAAATCTGGGTCGCCCGTCTAATGCTCTGTCGACGGTTGCTAGGGGCGGTCGAGGA
Source organism: Eucalyptus grandis (assembly GCF_016545825.1). Taxonomy (NCBI): domain Eukaryota; kingdom Viridiplantae; phylum Streptophyta; class Magnoliopsida; order Myrtales; family Myrtaceae; genus Eucalyptus; species Eucalyptus grandis. Next base: position 25,712,957 of record NC_052621.1, read on the forward strand.
TCTAGAAGAGCATGTCTGAGGTCTAGGTTGGCATGGGTCTAGGTTGCTAGTCTAATGCTCCACTGAATGTTGCGCAAGGTTTGTTGACGATGGCTAAGGCTGTCCGATGGTTTGGGTTTGTTTGTTTGGGTCGATGATTGTGTGTTTAGATTGCCTATTTGATGCTCTATCGAGGGTCATCAAGGGTGGCCAAGGATCTCCAAGGATCTGGGTTGACGATCGAGTAGTTTGGGTCATCGAGGTCATGCGACCCTTAGGGTCTTCTAGCTTAGGCTACCCGAGGTTGCTTCACCCTATGTAGCACGGATACTCTCCAGAAGCCTTTGTGTCATGTCTGACACTCCGACACGTGTCCGACACGTTCCGACACGCAGACAACGAGTGTCGAAAAATCCGACACGTGGTCAATTCTCTCTGACACGCGAGTCCAGAATTTCGACACGCGATTTTGACACGCACGGGGTCAATTTTAAAAATTTCTAATACTTGAGAAGTCAAAATATAAATATACATAAAAGAAGTAATAAAATAAGTAATAAAATTGCTATAAATATACACACACGGGGTCAATTTTTTTTTTTTCAGTTTTGTTTTTTTAGAATTGTTTTATTTTTTTTTTAAAAGTCTTTTACTATGAAAGAAGTAATAAAAAAAATGCTATATATGATAAATAAATAAATTTAAAAATATCATTTCAGCATTTTTCTTTAAAAATGTTTTTTTCTCTAAGTTTTGTGTATTATTGTAACAAATTAAAATAATGAATGATATTATTTAATATTTTTCGTGTAAATTAATTCTATTATTATTTATTTATGTATTTATATATAAAAATATATTTATATATAACGTGTCAGAACGTGTCAAAATTCTCTATTTTTAAGAAATATCGTGTCGGCGTGTCATGTTATGTCGTGTCGTGTGTCGCATGTCCATGTCGGTGCTACATAGGCTTCACCTCGGTGTTACTTTGCATGACCTCTTTGACAATTCAATTGCTGCTGGCATTCAATTTGCTTCCCAAGTTTGCTCCCAAGATGAGATATCTCTACTCTCCAGTAGTTATATACTTTATTTTTTTTCGTTCTTTTTTCTACCTTCAAAGTTACATTGAAATATCATGAAAGTCACTTAACCAAACAATATTTACTTTGAGTCAAAGATTTATGGGGCAATGACTTTGCATTCTCTCAAAACTCTCTCAAACACGCATTCTAAGTTAAAGTGATTGGTTTTAAGGTGGGTAGATTTTAGACCTAGAATCTGAAATCTAATCCATTAGAACCGATTCCCAATTTTTGGAACCTAAAACCTATCTCGTATGTCTTGGAACTTGTCATTCTTTTGTTCCTTTTTTTAGGTTCACTTTTTATAACAAAATGATATAAGTAATAAAATGGTTCAAAGTAAAAGATGACTAAGGGTGAAGGAGCAAAGGTGAGTTAGGAACGAGCGAGGGTGAGCCGTGAGTGAGCGAGGAGGAGGGTAAGTGCCAGCAAGCGAGAGAGAATTGCGAAATGTTTGAGTAAGGTTGAAGAGAACAGAAAAAAAGAGAGAGAGAAAAATATGTTAAGAGAAAAACTGGGGTTTCTAAACTTTATGAAACTTGTACCAAATTTGATCCGATGACATATGGTTCTTCAGTCGAAATTGCAAACAAGATTGGTTCCAACGACCGACGATCCGGTTCTCGAGTAGAACCGGCCCGACAGCAAAGCCCTACTAACAAACCCCAGTGTCGCAAAAATCCTAGTGTCGTAACGTCATCGGCCTAGTATCTGCCTAGTATGAGATGATTATATTTTTTTAGCAAGAGGAACTCCTTGAATCGCATCTTTTAATTAGTGGGAAATAAACTTGATTTATATTCATGATTTAGGATTCATCGATTTTAATTGGACAAAATCTTATTTAATCAAGAATAGAGGAAATTAAGGGCGATAGCAAAATAGAAATAGAATTCGTCATCATCGTAATGTGACGGACCAAGTGTTTCCAGATGGACCTACGGGATTCGCCATTTCTCTCGAACGTTCGTCCACCGACACTCAGAAAGACCGCGAAGGAACGAGAATGATTCTCTCTTTCCTATTTAACTCCCACCTTGTCTTCCAGGCTCCATCGTCAAACGGTAGCAATTCTCATCATCTATCTCAAGCATTCTATTGAACACTTTCTCCGCTCAGTCTCGCATTTTCACCGGTAAACCCAACAACCATGTCGCTCATCCCAAGCTGGTTCGGCGGCCGCCGCAGCAACGTCTTCGACCCTTTCTCCCTCGACCTCTGGGACCCCTTCAAGGACTTCCCTTTCCCTTCCTCCTCCCTCTCCGCCTCTAATTTCCCTCAAACCATCCGAGAAAATACTGCTTTCGTGAACACGAGGATCGACTGGAAGGAGACCCCGGAAGCCCACGTGTTCAAGGCGGATCTCCCCGGGCTCAAGAAGGAGGAGGTCAAGGTGCAGATCGAGGACGATCGGGTGCTCCAGATAAGCGGCGAGAGGAACGTGGAGAAGGAGGACAAGAACGATACGTGGCACCGGGTGGAGAGGAGCAGCGGGAAATTCATGAGGAGGTTCAGGCTGCCGGAGAACGCGAGGATGGATCAGGTGAAGGCGTCGATGGAGAACGGGGTGCTCACCGTCAGCGTTCCCAAGGTGGAGGAGAAGAAGCCTGAGGTCAAGGCCATCGAGATCTCCAGTTGAGAGTCGGTGAATCTATTGTTTTCGTTGCGACTTGTGTCTATATATAGAGCAAATATGCTATGTTATGTGTGGATTGGGAGGCTCGGTCCCAGGTCTCTGATATGGCGATATGTTGTCCGACGATGACTCTTTAGTTGTAATAAAATTCTAAGTTACTATTTCCTAACTTCTGTTTGAGGTGATATTGGTTCCTCAAAAGTCTTTTGATTGTGTTTTGTTCGTACGCTGCTTATTTTGATTTCCATACTGCTTCCGGGAGTTCAATTAGTTTCATTATGTTTGGATGATTAATTCAATTTCTGGGAAGGATCCCTCCAAAGTAGAAGGGACGTACTTTGCACGTTGTGATCGTTTTTTCAGTTGGGTTTAGAGGTACCTGCAATATGGAGAAGCTGATAAGTTTGGGATGAAAACAGGCTAGAAACCACGTTACTCCTTTTGAGGTCAGTGCAAGGTTTGGGGTTCCTTCTGCTGCATTGTAGCAAATTTGTCAGGTAACAGGATAAAATATTTGATGTGGCCTTCAATTTCTGTTCGATCATCGTCAGATTAGAGAGAAATGATCAAATTCACTGGTTCCTATATTGCGGCATGTGAAGGACCGCCTTTTCCGATGCTCATGTTGATTTGGTCTTTGAAAGCTGTGGCTCTCAGCCTCATCTCTGTCCCTTCCTCGCCAACCGTCAGCCTCCTTACAGCTTGCTCCATCTCTTTCTGGTCTAGACCACGCTCTTAACTCGAATCCCACCATCCAAACGTGGTGCGAGTACCTTACCTTAGCATTCCGGTCCCTCAAGTGCGGTGGGCAAATCATTGGGACTCCTTCGGAAATTATTTCCAAGGTCGAATTCCATCTGCAATCCGAATTCCATCTGCAATGGGTCCAAAAGCCACCCGTGGCATGGTGTGCTAAAACTTCCTCCTGCAGAACCCATCTCACAACATGGCCAGTTTCTCTGATGGTTTCTTTGAACCCTTCCGGTAATAGTTTCGATCCACTCTGAGCCTCTGTCTGAGCCAGGCCGGACCAGCCACAAGAACGCTGCTGTTCGCCAGCCCTCAAGCCATTTCTGCAGACTTTCCCGATCCATTGAAGCCAAGCTTCCTAAGCTCACATATATGACCGAATTATTGGCTTGCTTATCAAGCCTGAACAGGCCCAGGCCACCGGTTTCTTCCTCCATTATGCTGGCTGGTGAAGCTGGAGCAACTTTGTGCAGCGAGCCTAGCAACAAAAAGGCACTCGTTATTGTTTCTGTAGTTGGTCCAATAACTGTTTCTCAAGGCAGTAGACTGTGTTCCAAGAAATGCTTGAAGATGCCTTGATATCGATCACCATAGCTGCTAACTTCATCATGGTTCTAAATGGCCAGGTAGGAGAGGCAAGTCCTTGCATCTCGTGGGGTAGGCGCCTGCAATGGTATCAATCAACATTGGATCTACAGAGTCAAGGTCTTGCAGCTTAGCATGTATTGGCTTTATGACATCATAGTCCGACAAAAAACATAAAAACTAAACCAACAATAGAATATTCCAGCAAGTAAAAAGAGAGATACTCCTTTTATTCAAATTTTATACACTGTAGACTACTTTCTTCCTAGTTGGATTGCTCGACATGAATATGAGAATGTGATCTTATATGCAGTTTCAGCATGTGTGGTATCGTCGACTTCAAATACATGCCTCCTCTGACAAAAGGAAGAGGTGATGATTGGTCTTGACAGTTAGGGTGACGGCTATCAGTGTTTTACCTTCTGGAAATTGAGTCACCCTAAAGACCTAGTATGCTCACTTTTTCTTTGCAGCAAGAGCATTTTACTCCAAAAAAAAAATAAAAAAATTATGCTTAATGAGTAGCAGAAGAAGAAAATTACAAGCCAAACTCAAAATATGTCAACATGGACTAATGATGCGAGCTGTTTGAGTGCAATTCATGTTTGAGTCACATTGATTAGTTGACTCTCTCTTTAGCTTGGCTAAACAGTTTCTTCAAATCTTGAAGAGACTCTCGCAATGCTTTAAGATAGCAAACATAATCAAATCAGGAGCCTTTCCAGCTTAGGTTGGTACAACCAAAGAAAGAACATTCCTATCACCCAACCAATACCGTGTGATTGTTACTCTTGATTTCTAGTGAGAAAACTATCAAGCAAGGTCACTGAGGTAACGGAGAATTTATTGTGCGTATTTATTGTGTATATTCTTATCTGAGGATTGAAGATACCTTTCCAAGGGAAAGTGATCTCTTTTTTGGAGCAGAAGGAATTCAGAGAAAACCAGCGGAGTGTCGATACTGCTAGTGTGCAAAGCCATGCTGGGAAGTTTCATTTGATGAGCTGCGGCTCCTGCAAAGTACATCAAGGAATCATATATCGCGCAAGGGATTTTATTCTTGGTCGCTCCTTCCTTTGCCATCCTATCTGACAATTATTGTTGGAGAGTTCCTTCACAGGTGTTGAGATTTGCTACAAGAGCTATGGGATCCCAGAGGAAAGGACTTCCTTCGGTAAGCAGTAGGGAATAGACAGGAAGATAAATTTGGGGGAAACCGGACAGATCGGGATGATCGAATTGAGTGCGTGCCATTCCAGTGGAGGAGCCCTTGGAATGCAGGACTGACCCCAATCGAGTACTGGGGTTATGTGTCCTTGAAAGGGATACCGAGACTAGCACCAAGCTACGATTGCATCTCTGTCCTTGTTCCTCCATTTCTCTCATCTGATCACAACCAGAGTCTCGGTCCTGGATCAATTGATCATTTGAAAAGCCCTATATTCAGTACTGCATCAATGACATGATGCCTGGACGGTAACATAAAAAGTGGCAAACAAATCGATTACATTATTGAAGGGTGACAGGATTACAGGAGAGCGGCTTTGTTACTATGGACATGTGGAGGGAGCAAAACTACATGATGATACCTGAAATTTTGTTTCATTTCCTGTCTGGCTTTGCTCAATCTTATGTTAAAGCCAGCAGAGAATATTTCTCCTGTCCCAGCTACCTTCCTTCACCCAGGGCTTCAAGTTAAGTTGAATTCCGTCCCAAAACTTGGTCTTATCTCTTTGCAGATTTTATATATTCTGCCGAAGGCGACTCCTTTCTAATGGCATTGAAGTCCACTGCTACTGGCATCATCAGAAGCTCGTCCTTGATCCGAAATGAAGTGATTATGACCTGGTTTCAACATGAGAGTGCTCGTAACCTTCTCAAGAAAATCACCATATTGACCTTACAGAACAATTGTCTCTGGAGCAGAATAACATACACTATGTATTGTAGCCGACAGTCACAACCTTGAGGAAGCTGATAGAGCTTGTCTAACTCAAAGACAGCTAGAGAAAGCAGGACTCATAAGCACTGGAGCTTCAAAGTCTGCATCATTTCAGACACCTAGCAATATCTTGAGACAACTCAAGGGTATCTAAGAATAATAAAGCTCCATGATTCAGTTGCCATGAAAGTCGAATTGATCAGGAGGGTTCTCTCTCTCTCTCTTTTGGCGACATAAATAATGCCAATCTTTTTCATATGGAAAGTTCTAAAAGTACTAGCATCGTAAGGCCTGACAGATAGAGATATGAGAGAAAATCCTTGTCCTCGAGAAAAAGCTTCGCAATGACCAACATATATGCGGCAAAAAATCACTTCAAGTGTCAAAAGTTGGCATAAATGGACACTTAAGTACCAAAAGTTATGAATGTGACACTTAGTGTTAAAATCGGAGCAAAATAGATCACTTAAGCGCCAATCCGGCTAAAATACTGATGTGCGCAATTTCCGGCGAAATAAATGCAAAACAGCGTTATTTTGCACGCTGACGTGGCTAGACAATGAAAAAACGACATCATTTTGATGCTGATATGGTAACAAATTAATTAAATTAAATTTAAAACTAAAAATACAAATATTACAAAAAGGGAAATGGCGGCGGCGAAGGCTTAGCACTCAACCGCCTCCCTCATCCCCCTTTTTTTTTTGTATTTTTATTTTTAAATGTTTTAAATAAATATGTTTTAAAATCTCATTTAGTTAATTTTTATATTAATTTTTTATCACGTCAATATCAAAATGACGTCGTTTTGCACTTACTTCACAGGAAAATTGCCACGTTAGCATTTTGGCCAAATTTTCCATGAATTGGCATTAAGTGATCAATTTTACTCCGATTTTAGTACTTTGAGTGTTATTTTCGTAACTTTTGACACTTATGTGCCAATTTTTGGCACTCTAGGGTCCGAGTGTCCATATATGTTACTGCTTCTTTGTTTTGTCAAATGATGTGAGTGGTCTGTCGTGGTTGACTTAATAAAGAACATTCGTCCTCGAAATGTTGTCCCTACATCAGCAACAAAAACAATGGAGTCTTATGCTGCTAAGTGAGGTCGGTCATGAATCCTATTATGACTTTGCACTTGATCCTTTGTCGATTCTCTTCCAAATATGGATATTACCCTACTTATCCCACTGAGTTGGGTTGGCCATATCTTTCATTGTCATTTCCTTTCGCATCTTTTTGGAGCTTCCCTTACCCCTTTTAATGAATGTATACACCCATTGGGCATGCGGCCCAACGGTAAGGGAATTGAGTGGGACGGAGACATTTAGCTTCAAATGTGGAGTTCGACTTTTGTACTTTGCGAAGAGGTCGAGTAAAAGTGTGAGATAAGATTTATAAAATAAAATAAAATAAAATGAATATAGCCAATCTTTATTCACACATCATTTTCAGTGGGGCATTTGAAGGCTTTAATTCAACATTACCATTTCATCTAAGATGCATTCTCTTATCTCAAAATGCCTTCGAGATGTCATTGCTACTGTGGCTGTGATGACATAGTGCAAACAATTTATTATCTTTATTCATGTATTATGAATACCATCCTAATTGACATAAAAATATGTCATGCTTTCATTTTTGATTGACTTATTCTACCACGTGTCATTACTATGTTACCTAACCAATAATGACATGACCGTCACATAAAACATCTTCTTCATGTGTATGGGATGGGAAGAAGTAATGATAATTGATTCAAATAATCGATAAAAATGGAATTGCGGATAGTGTAGTGGGAAATGAGGTTCGGTTTAAATTTGATAACTACAATAATCGTTATCAAACTCTTTCAATAAGTAAAAGGATAATTAGGAGAGGAAAAAGCCATCGAAACTATCATAAAATAGAGAATGACATCCCACAATAGGGGTTAAGTATGTGTTTGATTCAGCGCTTTGCAAAAACATCCCAAAAGTCACTTAAACCAAACCTTATTTGCTCAAAGCAAATAATGGGACTTTGCGTCTCAAAGACTGTTGGGGACTCTCAAAACTCTTCCGAAATCACCCTAAAAACCCCGTTACTATAATGTCATCATTGGCCTAGTATCTTCCTAGTCAGAATGACTATATTTTTGTTACGGAAGGGCTCCTTAAACCGTATCTTTTGATTAGTGGGAAATAAACATGAGTCGTATTCATGATTTGGGATCCAATTTAATTTAATTGGTTGGACAAAATTTTATTTAATCAATAATAGAAACAGAGTTCGTTTTATCGTCCCGTGAGGCGAGTTTGAGTTTTCTTTGTTTTCTTACCGAAAGGATCCTGACGAGGCCCAGTCCGAGGTTTCCAGATGGACCGACCGGATTCGCCTTTTCACTCGAACGTTCGTCCGTCGAACCTCGAAAGACCGCGAATGTACTAGAATGCTCCTCCGTTCCCTATTTAGCAACCGAACGCATCCTCTTCCAGACCACATCGTCTGACGATTGCAATTCCTGTCCTAGTCCAAGCATTCTGTCAAACACTTCTTAGTTATTCGCTGGTAATTCCACAACCATGTCGCTCATCCCAAGCTGGTTCGGTGGCCGTCGCAGCAACGTCTTGGACCCTTTCTCCCTCGACCTCTGGGACCCCTTCAAGGACTTCCCTTTCCCTTCCTCAGCCCTCTCCGCCTCTAATTTCCCCCAGACGTTCGGGGAGAACACTGCCTTCGTGAACACGAGAATCGACTGGAAGGAGACCCCGGAAGCCCACGTGTTCAAGGTGGATCTCCCCGGGCTCAAGAAGGAGGAAGTCAAGGTGGAGATTGAGGACGATCGAGTGCTCCAGATAAGCGGCGAGAGGAACGTGGAGAAGGAGGACAAGAACGACACGTGGCACCGGGTGGAGAGAAGCAGCGGGAAGTTCATGAGGAGGTTCAGGGTGCCGGAGAACGCGAGGATGGATCAGGTGAAGGCGTCGATGGAGAACGGGGTGCTCACCGTCAGTGTTCCCAAGGTGGAGGAGAAGAAGCCTGAGGTCAAGGCCATCGAGATCTCTGGTTGAGAGTGACGATTCTACATAGAGGAGCGTCTGTGTGTATGCTGTGTTACTATGCGGGTTTCGTGTGTCCTGAGTTGGGAGGCTCGGTCCCCTGGTTTCTGATATGGCTATATATATTTTCCTACTACGACTCTTCAATTGTAATGAAATTCGAGTTGTCATTTCCTAACTTCTGTTTGATGTTATCTTGGTTCCTCAACAGTCTTTCGATTATGTTTTGTTCGTGGGATGCCGCTTATTTTGTTTCGCATACTGCTTCGGCGGATGGGGAGTTTAATTAGTTTCACTCTTGTCGGATTAATTCAAATTCTGGGAAGGATCCATCAGAAGTGCAAGTGCCACACTTTGCACATTGGCATCGTTTTTTCAATTGGGTTTGCAGGTACCTGGAATATAGAGAAGCTGATAACTTTGGGATTACAACAGGGTAGAAACCATGTTACTCCTTTTGAGCTCAGCCCAAGGTGCAGGGTTGGGTTCCTTCTGCTGCATTCGATCACATTTGTCAAATAACAGGATAAAATATCTCGTTTAGCCTTTTATTTCTAGTGATCATCATCAGATGAGAGAGAAATGATCAAATTCACTAGTTCCTCTATTGCGGTGTGCGAAGAACCACCTTTTCTGATGCTCAACTTGATTTGGTCTTTGAGAGCCGCAGCTCTCAGCCTCATCTCTTTCCCTTCCTCACCAACCATCAGCCTCCTCACAGCTTGCTCTATCTCTTTCTGGTCTAGATCACCCTCCAACTCCAATCCCACCCTCCAAACGTGGCACAGGTACCTCGCGTTCACATTCTGGTCGAACAAGCACGGTTGGCATATCATCGGGACTCCTTCGGAAATGCTTTCCAAGGTCGAGTTCCATCCACAATGGGTCCAAAAGCCTCCCACGGCACGGTGTGCTAAAACATCCTTCTGCGGAGCCCATCTTATGACACAGCCTGTTTCTTGGATGGCTTCTTCGAACCCTTCTGGCAACAGCTCGATCCACTCTGAGCCTCTGACTGAGCCAGGTCGGACCACCCACAAAAATGGCTGGCCGCTGTTCGCCAGCCCCCAAGCTGTCTCTGCAAACTCTCTTTCATCCATCGAAGCCAAGCTTCCTAAGCTCACATATATGACCGAATCATTAGCTTGCTTATCAAGCCACAACAGGCAATCGGTTTCTTCCTCCAATATGCTGGTTGGTAAACTTGGAGCAACTTTGTGCAACGGGCCTAGTGAGAAAAATGGCACATGGTATTGTTTCTGGACTTGGTCTGATAACTGTTCCTCCAGGCAGTCCACTGTGTTCCAAAGAATGGCTGAAGATGTCTTTATATCGAGTGCCGTAGCTATTACCTGCACCATTGGTTCTGGATCGCTTGTAAAAAGAGGCAAGTCCTTGCATCTCAAGGGATAAGCGCCTGGAACTGGATCTTTCGACGAACGATCTGTAAAGTCATAAAAACTGCTGCTTGGCATGTATTGCTTATACGATTTCATAGTCTGATAAAAACATAAAAACTAGTCCGAGATTTGAATATTCCAGCAAGATAAAAAAGCGGTGGTCCTTTTTTTCCTATTTTGTATTTAGTGGACATTCTTTCTTCCTCCCTAGTCAGATTGCTCTGCATTAAGGCCAGAATATGATCTTTCACAAGCAGTTTCAGCATGTGTGGTGCTGTTGACTTCATTTCCATGCTGTCTACTCTGATTAAAGAGGTAATAGGTGGTTTGGACAGCTGGGCTAACATCTAGTGAGTGTTTCGTCTTCTGGAAACCGAGTCGCTGTGAAGACCTAGTATGCTTACCTCCTCTTTGCAGCAAGTGCTTTTTACGAAGACACAAAGGTACCCTGTTAAAGTACTACTTTGTCGAAGAAAAAGAAAATTACGAGCCGAACTCAAAATGTGTCAACATGGACTAATGGTGCGATCTGTCAAGGGAAAATTATATTTGAGCCACATTGATTAGTTCACTCTCTATTTAGCTTGGCTAAACAATCTCTTCGAATTTTGAAGAGACCCTAAATTTTGCTGTCGCATTTCTTTGTGATACAAACACAATCAAATCAGAAGCCCTTCCAGTTTATCGGAGTTCCACCAAAGAAAGTGCATTCTTAACATCCAATTGATGCCGCATGCTTGTTACTCTTGATTTCTAGTGAAATTACTGTCAAACTACATCACAGAGGTGACTAGAAGGTTATTGCGCATACTGATATCTGATAGTTTATTGTCTGTTACTATATGAGGATTGAACATACCTTTCGGGGGAAAATAACCTTCCTTTTGGAGCCGAGGCAATTCAGAGAAAATCAGCTGTGTGCCGATACTACTAGTGCGCAAAGCCATGCTAGGAAGTTTCACATAATAAGCTGCGGCTTCTGCACAATACATCAGCGAATCATAAATCACGCAAGAGATTTTACTCTCGGTTGCTCCATCCTGTGCCATCATATCTGACAATACTTGGCGGAGAGGTCCTTCACAGTTGGTGTTGAGATTTGCTGTAATAGCTGCAGCATCCCCCGAGGAGAGGACATCCTTCGGTAAGAAGTCGGGAATAGAAGCAAAGGTAAAATTGGGGAAACCAGATGGATGGGGATGACTGAAGTGAGTGTGAGCTATTACAATAGAGAAGCCCTTGGAATGCAGGAGGGATCCCAAATTGAGCATCGGGGTTATGTGTCCTTGAGGGGGGCAGGGGACTAGCACCAATCTACCATTGCTTCTCTGCCCTCGTTCCTCCATTTCTCTCATGTGATTACAACCAGAGCCTCGTTCCTGGATGAACTCGTCAAATGAATGGTCTTATATTCAATACTGGGTCGTTGGCGAAATGTTAAGGAAAACAAAGAGAAATCCTCTCATTAATTTGTTTTTCTTGCCAGGAGAGAAAAATAAAGAAGTGGTAAACAAATTGGCTGTCGCACCATGAGACATGTGGAGAAAACACCTACCCCCAGGACACCAGAAATTTTGTTTCCTTTCATGTCTGGCTTTGTTTAATCTCACGTGGGAATATTCTTTTTCTCCGGCAAGATTTCTAGTTAATTCGATTCCATCCCAAAACTTGCTCTTATCTCTTTGCGGATTCAAATTATTTTGCTGCTGAGGCGACTCCCCCTATACGATGGCATTGAAGTCCACTGCTACTGACATCACCAGAAGCTCCTTATGTATGAGAAATGGGGTGGTTATAACTTGTTTCGAACACTGGTGCTTGTAACCTTCTTGAAAAAGTCACCATACGGAAGCAGTACCTGGTATATATGAATGTTTTGTAACTGAAACTCACAGCCTTAAGTAAGCTGACAGAGCTTGTCTTAGTCAAAGACAGCTAGAGACAGCAGGACTCAGAAGCAAAAGAGCTTCGAAGTCTGCATCCTTTCAGACACCTTTCTATTTCTTGAGACAAAATCAAGTGTATCAAAAAAATATACAGCTTCAAAATTCAGCTGCTGCAAAAGTCAAACTGATCTGGGGGGTTCTCATGTTCTTTTTGGCAATATGAGAAGTGCCGATGTTTTTTAAGTAGAAAGTTCAAAGGGAACTAGCATCCGAAGGCCTGACAGACTGAGATATGAAATCAGATTTCTTATCTGAAAGCTTCATAAAGACCAATAGTGCTCCTGCTTCTTCCTGTCGTCGAATGACACGAGCAGTCTCATTGGGATTGACTTAAGAATGAATGTTCCTCCTGAGGATGTTATCTCTACAACGACAACAGGAGCAACCGAGCCTCGTCCCACTAAGTAGGGGCAGTAGGAATTCTATCATGCTGCTGTGCTTGATCTTTTTCTAGATTTTCTATGAGCTCTTCCACGTCTTTCTGGTATTTCCCCTACTTCTTTTAACTAATACATCCCATCTTCATTCATATCGCCTCGCCGGGGCACCTAAAGGCCTTTGTTCGACATTACCTAATGATCTCAGACGGCCTTATCGCATCTGAAGGCCTTCAAGATGTTATGCTGAGATCTAGTGGCCACACTTCTTTCAATTGTAAAGCCATGCACCTGGCAAAATGGACAGACTATTTGAGATTTCCATTGGTTGCATAATCTCAAGGATCTAGAAAAACCTACTTTCTATCAAAATAGGTGGAGACTAAATCACGTGTTCTCACACGGCCTTTTTAGTCTCTTTAGAAAGGTAAAACTAAATAGTCACTCAACCTCCTCTTTACCACTAGTTAGGGAAGGCTGCATGTTTCAAATAACTGTTCAAAACATCTAGAATTAAGAGGAGTCCTAAGTTTTCTCTGCCATTTCTTCATTTTTTGGTGGGAAAATGACATAAATCGTCCATGAATTTTGGTCTAATGTGCAATACCGTTCATTAATTTTTAAGTTGTTCTATGTACTTGTTGAACTTTGATCCAATGTGGAATGTCATTCTTCAACTTTTAATTTGTTAAATATGATCTGGACTATTGATAGATGTTCTATTTAATCTCCTAGATTATGTCAAATTGACATAAACGAAATGACTATATTGAATGTTTATCAGTAGTTTAGGGATTATTAAATAGATTAAAAGCTTGAGGACGATATTGCATATTAAGTTCAAGGACTATACTGTGCAAATTAAAAGGTCAGAGAGAATATTGTAATTGGATCAAAGTTTATGGACTATTTGAACTATAATCCCTTCTTTCGTTGAGAAACGATAACAAAAATAAGATCCTAAACTTAAGACACTTTTTGTCCAAAAAAAAAAAAAAAACTTAAGACACTTTATGGGAAAAGGGTAGTGGCAGAGACGTTTGTTTTCTTTTCAACAATAACTTTCTCTTCTTCACATTGTGATGTAAGAAAGCTACTCCAGATAATATATGATTTTAGGTCGTCTCACATGGCGCGGTATGAATTGATGCTTCACTGTATTATGCTCACATAAAGAGCATGCATGTAATTATTGCACAAATAAGGTCACAAATACACATGTTGAATCGATATTTTAACTTGAGTAGGCAATCTAGGCTAGCCTGAGACAGAATTTTTGGATAGGAGGGCCATAACCATGAACAACGATATCTGGGATTGAATTCTCGACGCTTTCTTGCTTTTGTCATCATCAGAGGAACCGTGTGTTTTTTTTTTTTTTAAACGCTTAAGCGATTAAAAAGGGGCCAACCATGAGTAACGTATGATTTCGATCATTTCTAGGATCATTGAAGTTGAACAAAAACATACTGTATAACACCTATATCACACGACATAACGATGAGATGGCGCTCAACCAAATCAATTTTTTTCGATTATTAAAATGATCTTTAAATGTGAATGCGCGATGGCAAAAAGGAACAGAATTGACAGACAAATATGAGGAAGGGTAAGAGAAGGCGAGGTGGTTGAAAATGTTACGCAGCGTCGAGAAAGAGCCAGAAGCCCATAACCAGAACGCTCGCTCAGTCTTAAACCTCGTTTCGGAAAAATCTCATGAACGCGCGAGAAGACCTCCTCTTCTGCCCATAAATACCCAGCACGTCCCTTTCCTTCCAACAAGGATCCAGAAAGCAAGCAAATTCCCAAGAAACTCCAAACCCGAGCAGAAATCAATCCCTCGCGTCCTGCAAAGTCAAGCTTCATTCCACCGACATATTCAGAGACGAAGTCGCTCATAGTTTTACTTCGGGATTTGTTGCCGAAGGGAATCTTTGCTTTACTTCTTGATTTTGTTCGCTTGTCTTTTGTTTGGCTTCACTTCAGGAATTATTAGGGATTTTCTAGCCAGCAGTGTATATTTTATCCGCTAGTTCACGAGGACCAGCCAGGGAAGAGGATTGACGTGATATTCCCTTTAATTACTCATCCAAATAAATTATCTGAATCAAGATGCTGTGAACCAGGACAGCTGCCAAGAAGCACAGCCCCAGAGAGAGAGAGAGAGAGAGAGAGAGAGAGAGAGAGAGATATTCTCTAAATATTCATTAAATGCCGTGTCAAACTTGACCATAGGGAGAGAGAGCGAGCTTCTCTAATTATTCAGCAAATGCCGGGTCAAACTTGACCACAGTTACATTCCTAGCTTGCGCAAATTGAACGTTAGGACTGACCTGCTTGCTTGTCCTTCATTGCTGGGTCTTCGCATCCTCCGTCCCATTACTTCTCATCTGATTAGACTTACAAAGAGAGTAAAACCACCCTGGATCAGCAAAAGCCCGTCTTCAAGTGCATAACTTCGCATAGCATCTGAATATCTTCGATTGAATAAAGGATAGAGAGGATGGAAAGTGATGGGCAAAATGGCAAGAAATTGATCCTGGTCCCAGGACCATTCCAGGGCCACCTCACTCCCATGCTTCAGCTGGCGACAATCCTCAAGTCCAAGGGCTTCTCCATCACAATTGCTCACACACTTTTCAACAGTCCAGATTCTTCTGCTCACCCCGATTTCACCTTCTTATGCATGCCTGACGGCTTGTCTGAAGAAGAGGTTCGAAACCCCGATCTGATGGGCATCATGCTGAGGCTTAATGTCAATTGTGAGTCCAGCTTTAGGGAGTGCCTAACTTGGGGCACAAACCATATGGAGCCAGTTGACAAGATTTGCTGCATCATCTACGATGCAATCATGTACTTCTCGGAAGCTGTTGCCCATGATTTGAAGATTCCTAGCATTGCTTTACACACGAGCAGTGCTGCTACTACCATAGTCCGCCCGATTCTTCTCCAGTTAAAGGCACAAGGACACATTCCGATCCCAGGTACATGCTGAATTTCTCTTATTTAAGTTACACTCATTTCTTTCTTGATTAATATTATGGTTGCGGAGAATCTTGCTCGTATTCCATTTTGTTTGTGGGGATGGATGTATCTACAAAAATTTATTGCAGTTTTAAAATCTGTATGTGTGACCTTCATCATGGCCCTATATAGTCCATGATCCGATGAGTCTCCTCTATGCCTATACTTTTTTCAAGACTGGTTTCTTTGTCATCATCCAAGTTTGACACCCAAGCCAGATTATCCTGAATGTTGTCAACCCGCCAAGTATAAAGTCGATGGGTTCTAGCTCACTTGTCATTGTGCTGACTAACAAATGCCTTGTGTTGTGCTCTATTAGATTCCATGTTGCAGGCTCTGGTGCCTCTGCATCAGCCCCTGAGGTTCAAAGACCTACCACTCTCCAATTTTGGAAGTTTGGACTATTTCTTGGAGTTGTTAGTCTTGGCGAGTAATATCAGATTGTCTTCGGCCATTATATTCAACACGATTCACTGCCTTGAAGAGTCACCTCTGGCGCAGCTTCACCAACAGTACCAGGTTCCGATTTTTCCAATAGGTCCTCTGCACAAACTCGCTCCTACTTCAGCTGTTAGCTTACTGCAAGAGGATACTGGTTGCATTCCATGGCTTGACAAGCAAACTCATAATTCAGTCATTTATGTGAGTTTAGGAAGTATAGCACATCTGGACCAAGACCAATTGTCAGAAATGGCTTGGGGTCTGGCAAATAGCAAGCAGCCTTTCTTGTGGGTTATTAGGCCTGGCTCAATACCAGGTTCGGAATGGATCGAGTCAATGGATGAAGAATTCAAAGAATGTGTTAAGGACAGGGCTTGCATTGTGAAATGGGCACCTCAAAAAAAAGTACTGGCTCATGACTCGGTGGGAGGGTTTTGGAGCCACTGTGGATGGAACTCCACCTTGAGAGTATAGGTGAAGGCGTTCCGATCATATGTCAACCATGCTTCGGTGACCAAAATGTGAATGCGAGGTACTTGACTCATGAATGGAAGGTTGGATTAGAACTGGAGGGGGAGATAGAGAGAGGGACAGTAGAAAGAGCTGTTAGAACATTGATGAAGAAAAAGGAAGGTGAAGAGATGAGGCAGAGGGTCTTGGATTTGAAGCACAAGTGCGATGTTAGTATAGTTGATGGTGGATCTTCTTGCCATTATCTGAGCAAGCTAGTCGAGTTGTTGAGATCGTTCTAGCAGCACAGAGTTGTTTGCTACTAAAGTACCGCGCGGAATGAAGCTTGTGTAGTGCAGAAAGTGCAAAGATTTGGTCTTCAGGCATTGAAGAACAGAACGGAACAGAACAGATGATGCTTTGATGGACTGACAGAAATTTGCTGACTTGTCATATGCAAATTTAAGTTGATCCAATCTCCTTTTTTTCTCTCAAACCAGTGGACCAGATCTGAATGGGTCGAATTCACTTCTCCTTTCAAGTTTGAGTAAACTTAACATGGTTATTCATTATGTCACAATTTTGAAACCTAAACATGACAAGCTTATAAAATGATAGGACACATTTGACTTGTTTAAGATACGAACCACTAGAACAACCATGTCAAATACGTACGGATGTGTAAAAGTGTGTTCAAATGTGCGTAAATTTTCTTAAGTGCATTGTCTCGTTGCAACTAACTTATCAACTATGTCATCAAACTTGTCTAAACATTTCATAGAAAGGATCAACCCAGGACAAATACTATCGTGTCCACTGCTTGAGAATGCCCTCATGGTGTTTTAGTGAGTTAAGAAGAAAAAGATCAGTTACTAGAGGAAGACAGAAGCAAGGGAGGACCCGGCAATCTTACCTGGCCTCAAGGTAGATAAGAGACCAGGCAAAAGAAAGAAAATATAATAGCAGTCTTGTACAAGCGACATTGTTTCTTTTATGACACAAACCTCTATAAAGTTGACATGAGCACACTCAATGACATGCCGAGTAAACGGGCTGTGTCGATATCTGCTCAACCTCATTCGAGATTGATCAACATGCCCTACTATTATGTCCGATGAATGTTCTTCCAGCCCAGTAAAAATATCCCATATTAACAACCTTAATCTCTTGTCGATCGGCAACTCTTTTTATCTGTTGCACTTTAATTCAATGTGAAAAATGGAGAGCGCAAAGTGCTCGAGAGGGACCATAAATTCACTTTTCTTTAAATTATGAGGAGTAGCTTGAGAACGAGGATAGACCGATGATTTTCCCGTTTTGACAAGCCAGTGCCAATGATTGGATTCTTACTATCTTGATTTTATTGTATGGAAATTTTCTGCGAGGCAATTCTATTGGTTGTTTATTTGTGAAACAAACAAAATAATGTTTTATCTTGTGCCACATAGGAAAGTTAGAAGGACGTGGGCCACTAAATAAATATGAATGTCTTCTAAATGATTCAAATGAAGACAATGGCTTGTGGGCTAGATCCCATAATCCTCCCCCCCCCCCCCAACAATGAACCCACAAGCGGTGCCATATGAATAGGGCATCTGAAGGCCTTTAATCGACGTTACCAAACCACCTCAGACGGCCCTATCTCATCTCAGAATGCCTTCGAGAAGTTATCCTACAGTGGTGAATGTATTGCTGAGGTCTAGCGCTCTCTGTTTTCTAGCCATATACCAGGCAAAATGGACAGACTATATGAGTTTAGCTTCTGCTGCATAGTCTTAAGGATTAATCTTGTCTAGATTACTGTGCAACCTCTAGCGTAGGGGGCTAATATCT
Organism: Eucalyptus grandis; assembly: GCF_016545825.1. Classification (NCBI taxonomy): domain Eukaryota; kingdom Viridiplantae; phylum Streptophyta; class Magnoliopsida; order Myrtales; family Myrtaceae; genus Eucalyptus; species Eucalyptus grandis. Next base: position 25,731,452 of record NC_052621.1, read on the forward strand.
TTTTGTTTTTTACTCTGTCCCCCTCAACTTTGTCAACGCATCTAAATCTGCCCTAGATAACTGACTTTCTATTAAAATGGGTGAAAACTAACTTAGGTAGCGTCACACGAGTCTTTTCAGCTTTTAGAAGGATGAAAGTAATTAGTCACTCAATTTTAGTCTTTACCACTGGCATGGAAGGTTACATGTTTCAAACAAACTGATCATGTTTAGTTTATAATTTTACGTAGTTCTATATGCTCTACCAATTTCCCCATCCTTTGGCCAAGGAGAGAATTGAAATTGAAGATTGCTGCATGATATATTATGAAAGTTCGCATCATGTGGGGCCACAGATTCGATGCCTCATATTCATTACGCTCACGTGAATAGTATGAATGCAAGTATTGAACGACATAAGGTAATAGACACACAGAGTTCTATCAACATTTTGACTTAAGCAGGCAAAAATTCGAGCGTATTAAACACGGAATTTTTGGATAGTAGAGCCATACCATGAACTAGGAAAATCAAGAATTGAATCTTCGACCCCTTTTCACTCTTGTCACTATTAAAGGAGTCCGTTTTCCCCAATAACTTAACTATCATGAAATAAATCAATAATATATTTATAACATACGACTTAACGGTCATTTTAAGTAACATTGAAACTTAAGAAAAACTTTTTGTATTACGCCTACGTCACGCGACATGTTGGTGAATAAGCAACGACAAAAATGAACAAAATGGAAACCCTCGAGTCCATAAATGATAAACATGTCGACGTAGTAATCTGGTGAAACCGAAAGAGAAGTACGAGGAACATGAAAAAGGAGACGAAAAGGCGAGTAGTTGGATATGACACATGTTATGCCCATGACCATGAGCAAGGCCCAGCGTCCAGAAAGAGCTAGAAGCCCATAACCAGAACGTTCGCTCAGGCTCAAACCTCGTTCCAGAAATCTCACGAACGTACGAGAAGACCTCCTCTTGTCCCCGTAAATACCCACCACGTCCCTCTCCTTCCGACAAGGATTCAGCAAGAAAGCCAATCACCAAGGAACTCCAAAACCGTGCAGAAATCGATCTCGCGTCCTCCAAAGTCAAGCTTCAGTCCCACCGACTTATTCAGAGACCCATGTCGCTCATTCCGAGCTGGTTCGGTGGCCGACGCAGCGACGCCCTCGACCCCTTCTCTCTCGACTTCTGGGACTCCATCGAGGACTTCCCTTTCCCTTCGTCTTCCCTCCCCGCCTCTACTTTCCGGGAAAATTCCGCCTTTGTCAACACCAGGATCGACTGGCGGGAAACTCCCAAGGCCCACGTGTTCGAGGCCGATCTTCCCGGGCTCAAGAAAGAGGAAGTGAAAGTCGAGATCGAGGACGATCGGGTGCTCCAGATTAGTGGAGAGAGGAAGGTGGAGAAGGAGGACAAGAATGACAAGTGGCATCGAGTGGAGAGAAGCAGCGGGAAGTTCATGAGGAGTTTCAGGCTGCCGGAGGATGCGAAGATGGATCAGGTCAAGGCTTCGATGGAGAACGGAGTGCTCACCGTCACTGTTCCCAAGGTGGAGGAGAAGAAGCCCGAGGTCAAGGCCATTCAAATTTCTGGTTAGAGTCTGGAATAGTAACTTGCGAGTGCTAATGTGAATTCGAGGCTTCGTGTGTGCAGAGTCTGTGCGCTTCGTCTCTTTCTTGTGTTTTTGGAGAGTTGTATGAACCGGGTGTTGTCTCTGATACACTGATGTAATCTGAACTGGCAATACTTTTCTGGAAAAAAAACTTTACGTTAATGTTGCAATTGCAGCTCCATTTTATCTGGTAAATTTGATTGCTCGAGTGGATGTTTGCTTTACTCTTGATCTTGCTTGCCTATCTTTCATTTGGCTTCAAAGCTTCAGGAATTATTTGGATTTTTCCTAGCTAGCAGTTTGCGTAGTGTATTATCCACTTGTTCACGAGCACAAGCAATACAGTGGGGACCAAAAAAGCTGCCAATAAGAAGACAGAGAGAGAAAAACCAAGTGCTTCTTTAAAAAGTTCAATTACTCCAAGCTTTCGCAAATTAACTATTTGGTGTGTCCTGTTTATTTGTCCTCGATTGTTGGGTCTCTTCTGCGTAGATTTTCAAAGAGAGTAAAACTAGCCTGAATCAGCAAAAGCCTCTGTGTGTGAGAGCTTAACTCTGCATGGCATTTCATATCTCTGATTGGAAAAGAGATGAAGAAGATGGAAAATCAAGGGCGAAATGGTAAGAGATTGGTCCTGGTCCCGGGACTATTCCAGGGCCACCTCACTCCATGCTTCAGCTGGCGATAATCCTCAAGTCCAAGGGCTTCTCCATCACAGTTGCTCACAATTTCAACAGTCCAGATTCCTCTGTTTTCCCCTATTTCACCTTCTTATGCATACCTGACGGCTTGCCTGAAGAGGAGGTTCAAAACCCTGATCTGATAGCCATTATGCTGAGGCTTAATGTAACTGTGAGTCCAGCTTCAGGGAGTGCCTAACTAGGGGCACAAATCATATGGAGCCGGGTGACAAGATTTGCGGCATCATCTACAATGCAGTAGTGTACTTCTCGGAAACCGTTGCCCACGATTTGAAGATTCCTAGCATTGCTTCAAACACGAGCAGTGCTGCTACTACCATAGTCCGCTCGATTCTTCTCCAGCTAAAGGCATTCTGATCCCAGGTACATGTTGAATTTCTCTTATTTAAGTTACACTTATTTCTTTGTTAATTAATATTATGGTCACGGAGAATCTTGCTCATATTCCGTTTTGTTTATGAGGATGGATGTATTGCCGAAATTTTTTTGCAGTTTTAAAATCTGTGTGTGACCCTCAGCATGACCCTATAGTTTATGATCCGATGAGTCTCCTCTGTGCCTATACCTTTTCTAAGAATGGTTTCTCTGTCATCATCCAAGTTTGACACCTATGCCAGATTATCCTGAGCACCGTCAAACCACTAAGTATATAAGCCGGTGGGTTCTAGCTCACTTGTCTCCGTGCTGACTAACAAATGCCTTTTGATGTGCTCTATTAGATTCCATGTTGCAGGCTCCGGTGCCCCTGCGTCAGCTCCTCAGGTTCAAAGACCTACCACTCTCCAATTTTGGAAGTTTGGACTATTTCTTGGAGTTGGTAGTCTTGACCAGTAATATGAGGTCGTCTTTGGCCATTATATTCAACACGATTCACTGCCTTGAAGAGTCACCTCTGGCGCAGCTTTACCAACAGTACCAAGTTCCAATTTTTCCAATAGGCCCTCCACACAAACTCACTCCTACCTCAGCTGTTAGCTTACTGTAAAGAGGATACTGATTGCATTCCATGGCTTGACGAGCAAACTCATAATTCAGTCATCTATGTGAGTCTGGGAAGCATAGCACATCAGAACCAAGACCAGTTGTATGAAATGGCTTGGGGTCTGGCAAATAGCGGGGAGCCTTTCCTGTGGGTTATTAGGCCTGGCTCAATTCCAGGTTCGAAATGGATCTAGTCGATGGATGAAGAATTCAAAGAATGTGTTAAGGACAGGATATGCATTTGTGAAATGGGCACCTCGGAAGAAAGTACTGGCTCATGAGGCAGTGGGAGGGTTTTGGAGCCACTGCGGATGGCACTCTACACTGGAAAGTATATGTGAAGGAGTTATGATGATATGTCAACCATGCTTTGGCGCCCAAAAGGTGAATGCGAGGTACTTAACTCATGAATGGAGGGTTGGATTAGAACTGGAGGGGAAGATAGAGAGAGGGACAGTAGAAGGAGCTGTTAGAACATTGATGAAGGAAAAGGAAGGTGAAGAGATGAGGCAGAGGGTCTTGGATTTGAAGCACAAGTGCGATGTTAGTATAGGTGATGGGGGATCTTCTTGCCATTATCTGAGCGAGCTAGTTGGGTTGTTGAGATCATTCTAGCAGCACAGAGTTGTTACTACTAAAGCACCGTACGGAATGAAATTTGTGTAGTGCAGAAAGTGCAAAGATTTTGTCTTCTCGCATTGAAGAACAGAACAAAACAGGTAATGCTTTGATGCACCGACAGGAATTTGTTGGCTTGTCATATGCAAGATTTGGTCTTCTGGCATTGAAGAACAGAACAGATAATGCTTTGATGAGCTGACAGAAATTTGTTGGCTTGTCACATGCAAGTTTGAGTTGAATCAATCTCTTTTTTTTATTTATTTTTATCTCTAACCAGTATACCTGATCTGAATGGGTCAAATTCACTTCCCCTTTCGTATATAAAAATGTTGAATAAACTTGACATGGTTATTCATTATCTCACAATTTTGAAATAAAAAATATGGGACACTTATAATTTGATGGGACATATTAGATCCGTTCAAGATAAGGACTAGTAGAACAAACTTGTCAAATATGTTTAGATGTGTAAAGGTGTGCTCAAATGTGCACAAATATTCTTAGTGTGTTGTGACTAACTTGTCAACATCAAATTTGTCTAAACATTTTATAGAGAGGATCAATCCAAAGATGATAGCAGTTGTGTACAAGCATATTGTTTCTTTGACGACACAAACCTGTGTAAGCTTGACATGATGACGTGCTGAGTAAATGGGCTATGTTGATGTGTGCTCAGCCTCATCTGAGATTTTGATTAACATGCCCTAATATTATGTCCGATGAATGTTCTTCTAGTCTAGAAAAAAAAAAAAAAAAAACGTTAGAAGAAAGTGGAATACCTTTACGAATGTCCTATATTGATTAGGGGTGAGCGGTTCTGAGTTCCTTAAAGGTTCCGCTTAGAACCTAGAACTTATTATTGGGTACAGATTCCTCATTTTTTGGAACCTATAACTTATCCTGTCACAGGTTTCAAGATTGATTTTAGGATCCAACATGTTTTTTTTTTTTTTTCATTTTTAATTAAACAAAGTGAAAATGAACGCAATAATAATAAATGAGCTTGTCATTCATCAAAGAGAATACACAAAACTATTAACAAAAGAAAATGAATTATTGGCAAGAAATTCAACTAGATAAAAGTAAGGATGAATGAATCTAAGTTACATACAAGTTCCACTTGAAACTTGAAACTTACCCATTGGAACATGTCTCTCATTTTTTTAGAACTAGAAACCTACCTTGCATATCCTAAAACTTGGAATCTATTCTATCGTACGTTTCAAGTTCTACCTAGATCCCACTTATATTATTATATGAACGATTACAATTCACTAATCATAACTTATATTTAGATTTATGAAAATTATGAACATTAATAAAGTAAAAATCTTAGCCACAAAATGGAAATTCGGATTAGTGTTTTCATATTATATACTCATTATCGAATAACATAGAATATTGGAAGATCGCATAGAGATATGGATCAAGAAAAATATTAAAACTTATTTCAGGTTGTAGGTTATAGGTTTCGAGTTGTAAGTTCTAGGTTTCTCCAATTAGAACTTAGAATCTACTCGTTGAAACAGATTTATCATTTTTTAGAATTTGAAACCTATCCTGCATATTTTGGAACTTGCATACTTTGGAACCTGAAACTTATAGGTTTTCATCGGTCCTCACTCGTCCAGTTCTCAAATTCCAGATTCTATCATGAAACCATGCTTGCCCCTAATATTGACAACATTGATCTCTTGTCATTTGGCATTTTCATTTCTCTGTCGCACTTTCATTCAACGGTGAAAAATGAAGAGTGCATGCTGCTGGCGAGGGACCATAAAGACACTCCTCTTTTCCTTAAAGTTTATGAAAGAATAGCTTGAGAATGAGGACTGACTGATGAATTTTCCCGTTCTGACAAGCCAATGATGGTAAAATCGGACTCTTAGGCATTGTTTGGTAACCATCCAAACAGTGCCTGATTTTGATTTTTGTTCTTTAATCGGTTTGGGACGAGAATCGCCTTTGGTAAAATTTTTCTTCCCGGGAACAAATTTGTTCCAAGAATCAGTTTGGGACGAGAATCAAGAATAAAAAAAAGTTGATTATTATTTGGGAACAAATTTGAGAATCAAAACTCTTTTTTCTCTTTTCCTCTTCTTTATTGATCGCCATCCCATGATCGCCACTCACCGTCCACCGCCGGTCGCTGCCGCCCGCCGCCACCGGTCGCGCCGCCGCCGCCCGCCGGTCGCGCCGATCGGTTTGGCAAGCTCACCAGGCTAGGGTGAGGTCTGGCAAGCTCGCCGGTGGCCAAGTGGGCCTCGCCCAACTGGCGGCGGGCCGAGCCGATGAGGGTCGGCGACCGACTTGAAGAAGAATTAGAATAGGAGAAAAAAAAAAAAGGAAAAAAAAAAAAAAAGAAAAAAAAAAAGAAAAAAAAAAATGAAAAAATGAAAAAATTATTTAAAAATTAAAATAAATTGATTTGGAACAAGAATCAATGAACACGGTACCAAATGCAATTCTATTTCAAAATCAAAATTTTGTATAATTACTAAACGCGTTCTTTTACTCAGAATCAATCCTGGGAATAGAATAAAAATAATCATTTATGATCATAATTTGTTCCCGAGAATATAATCATTACCAAACGTGCCCTTACTATCATGATTTTACTGTATGGAATCTTCTATGGTCCATCAGATTGATGGATTCTGAGGCCATAACAAATCTTAACCGCCCGCATTCATGTAACTTCTATACAAAATGTTGTGATACACTAAAATTTGAAGGCAATCACAATAATAGGCAAGATACTCTTCATTGAATTTGGTGATTGTTGACCGTTACAAAATCTATTCCAAATGATCCTTAGAAACACCCTATTCTATGATCTATTGAGGGACTAATCTCTCATCGAATCTCATTGTGTTCGAGTTACTTAGTCCTAAACCTTTTAACAATTTACCAATTTACTTTTTAACCTTTCAATTGCGATAATTTAGTTCTGAAGTATTTGGTAATTTGCTAAGATATTCATTTCTATGCATCATTATTCTACTGACTTATACATCTTCGCTTGAATAGTTACATATTTTCATACACGACAATATTTTTTCTGATGTGTTCCACATGCTTTTTATAATTTATTTAATATAGTGCATTTGATTTTCAAATATGTGACTTAACTAATGCTCGTGGTATAATTAATAATTATGTCAGAAAAACCGATTTCTTATTTTCAAAAGTAAAATATTCAGAACCCCTTTGATTTGGTGATTTTTCCTCGTGGCCTCGCTTTTAATGTAATTTTAGCGTTACGTAAATACCCCCTCTGTCCAATCAGATGATTAGGGATTTAGGAGGATACTTGCACCTATATTGGGGGAAGGAACTCGTAGAAAATGACGACAGCATGCAAGAGAAAAGAAAGTATTTTATGTGATTATTACAGTATGATCGTGAGGATGTGGTGAAATCGACCTTTTATAATTAGTTGCATGAATTTTATCTTAGTTGACGTCATGCCTATTGCATTTTCAGTTTTAACTGACTTGTTACACCACTTGTTGTTGCCAGGTAATGTAATCGATGATGGCGTAATCATTGTGTACGATGGCATGGGCAGAAGTAATGATAACTTTTTGAAATTATTGAAGATGGAATTGTGGAAAGTGAAATAATGAAAACGAGATTTGGTTAAAATTTAACGACTATACTCGCTATTGGCTTTTTCAATGAAGAAAAGGAACGTCTGAGAAAAAGACCGTGAGTACTAATAGAAAATGACATCTCGTAGCTGGGGTTAGAAGTACCATTGCTGTAACATTATTGGCCCGGTATCATTACCTATTAGCAAAATACCATATTTTCCTTACAGATGGTATTTCTCTAAAAGTATCCGTTTTTTTTTTTTAAACAGGTCTAAAAGTATCCGTTTGATTGGTGGAAAGATAAACATGATTCGACCAATTAAACTATAAGCCCATATGGATCTCTACATGCAATTCGCTCACTTTGGCAAGAGTGGACGGAAAGAGAAGGCCTTTGCTCTATTTGCTTCTTCCTCTTTCTAGAAATGAACAATTGCAAAAATAATTTTCTTTTATTATTTTATTAATGATAAAATAATAGAATAAAGAGATAGATAGCCTGATTTTATTCCGATAGATTGAAAGAGTAGGAATGGTTAAAGAGGAAATCTCCTCTTTCTATTTATTGATGAGACAATTATTGATTTCTTGCCTAATCTAAATAATAGAAGTTCCTTTTTATTTTCATAATGTCAGCAAGAGTGTTGATTCCGTGCATTAAAATCATAGATCCTGTTGTGACTTCCCTTGACCTTTGGATTTGTGTCAATCCTCTTGTTTCAACACTAGTTGGTCATCTACTAATTTGATAAACTGGTGGGATGATTTCAAAATCGAATTCACTTTGTTGATGGTGCAATTGATTAGCTTATGAATTTTGACTAAGTATATAGCGTGGTTCCTGAATTTTAACTCAATATGCAATGTGATTTTCGCACTTTTAATTTGTTTAATATAAATTTTGAATTTTTAGTAAATATCCGATTTAATCCTTAAATATGAGAAAATATTTAATATTATACTTTCGTTCATGTGTTTTAATTGACCAACCAGGATCTGGTGGTGCCGGAAAAGTACTGGCGAGGCCCAGTCCGCAGTTTCCAGATGGACCAACCGGGTTCGCCATTTCGCTTGAACGTTCGTCCGCCGAAACTCGGAAAGACCGCGAAGGTACGAGAATGATCCTCTCTTTCCTATTTAACTCCCTACTTCCCTGCCCAACCCCTATCGTTGAACGATAGTAATTCTCATAATCTACTTCAAGCATTCTATCGGACACTTTGTCAACTCAGTCTCACGTTTTCATTGGTAACCCAGCAAGGCAACAACCATGTCGCTCATCCCAAGCTGGTTCGGCGGCCGTCGCAGCAACGTTTTCGACCCTTTCTCCCTCGACCCCTGGGACCCCTTCAAGGACTTCCCTTTCCCTTCCTCATCCCTCTCTGCCTCTAATTTCCCTCGAACGTTCCGGGAGAACGCCGCCTTCGTGAACACGAGGATCGACTGGAAGGAGACCCCGGAAGCCCATGTGTTCAAGACGGATCTCCCCGGGCTCAAGAAGGAGGAAGTCAAGGTGGAGATTGAAGACGATCGGGTGCTCCAGATAAGTGGCAAGAGGAACGTAGAGAAGGAGGACAAGAACGACACGTGGCACCGGGTGGAGAGGAGCAGCGGCAAGTTCATGAGGAGGTTCAGGCTGCCGGAGAACACGAGGATGGATCAGGTGAAGGCATCGATGGAGAACGGGGTGCTCACCGTGACTGTTCCCAAGGTGGAGGAGAAGAAGCCTGAGGTCAAGGCCATTGAGATCTCCGGTTGAGAGTTGGTGAATCCATGGTCCTTGTTGCGACTTATGTCCATAGATAGAGCAAATATGCTGTCTTATGTGTGGGTTTCGTGTGTCCTCAGCTGGGAGGCTCGGTTCCCTGGTGTCTGATATGGCGATGTATTGCCTCACTACGACTCTTTACTTGTATTGAAATTGGAGATTACCATTTCCTAACTTCTATTTGATGTTATCTTGGTTCCTCAAAGCCTTTCGATTGTGGTTTGTTCGTGGGATGCTGCTTTTTTGATTCGCATACTGCTTTGTCGGACGGGAGTTATGACTAGTTTTGTTCTTGTCGGATGATTAATTCAAATTGTGGGAAGGATCCATCAGAAGTGCAAGTGCCACACTTTGCACATTGGTATCGTTTTTTCAATTGGGTTTGGAGGTACTTGCAATATAGAGAAGCTGATAACTTTGGGATTACAACCGGTTAGAAACCACGTTACTCCCTATGAGCTCAGCCCAAGGTGCTGGGTTGGGTTCCTTCTGCTGCATTCGATCACATTTATCAAATAATAGGATAAAATATCGCAGTTAGCCTTTTATTTCCTCGTGACAATCATCAGATCAGAGAGAGATGATGAAATTCACTAGTTCCTCTATTGCAGCGTGCGAAGAACCTCCTTTTTCGATGCTCAACTTGATTTGGTCTTTGAAAGCTGCGGCTCTCAGCCTCATCTCTTTCCCTTCCTCACCAGCCATCAGCCTCCTCACAGCTTGCTCTATCTCTTTCTGGTCTAGATCACCCTCCAACTCCAATCCCACCCTCCAAAGGTGGCACAAGTACCTCGCGTTCACATTCTGGTCCATGAAGCAGGGTCGGCATATCATTGGGACTCCTTCGGAAATGCTTTCCAAGGTTGAATTCCATCCACAATGGGTCCAAAAGCCTCCCACAGCACGATGTGCTAAAACATCCTTCTGTGGAGCCCATCTCACAACATGGCCAGTATCTCCGATGGCTTCTTTGAATCCTTCTGGCAACAGCTCGATCCATTCTGAGCCTCTGACTGAGCCAGGTCGGACCACCCACAAAAATGGCTGGCCGCTCTTTGCCAGCCCCCAAGCTGTCTCTACAAACTCTCTTTCATCCATTGAAGCCAAGCTTCCTAAGCTCACATATATGACTGAATTATTAGCTTGCTTATCAAGCCACGACAGGCATTCAGTTTCTTCTTCCAATATGCTGGTTGGTGAAGCTGGAGCAACTTTGTGCAATGGGCCTAGTGAGAAAAATGGCACATGGTGTTTTTTTTGGACTTGGTCGGATAACTGTTTCTCCAGGCAGTCCACTGTGTTCCAAAGAATGGCTGAAGATGTCTTGACATCGAGCGTGGTAGCTATTAATCGCATCATTGGTTCTGGATCACTAGTAAAAAGAGGCAAGTCCTTGCATCTCAAGGGATAAGCGCCTGGAACTGGATCTTTCGACGAATGATCTGTAAAGTCAAAAATACTGCTGCTTAGCATGTGTTGCTTCTACGATTTCGTAGTCTGATGAAAACATTAAAACTAGTCCGAAATTTGAATATTCCAGCAAGTTAAAAAAGAGATGGTCCTTTTATTCCTATTTTGTACTCAGTGGACATTCTTTCTTCCTTCCTAGTCGGATTGCTCTACATAAAGGTGAGAATATGATCTTTCACAAGCAGTTTCAGCATGTGTGGTGCCGTTGACTTCACTTCCAAGCCGTCTACTCTGATTAAACGAAGAGGTAATAGGTGGTTTTGACAGCTGGGCTAACGTCTACTGAGTGGTTCGTCTTCTGGAAACTGAGTCGCCGTGAAGACCTAGTATGCTTACCTTGTTTTTGCAGCAAGTGCTTTTTACGAAAACACAAAGATTCCCTGTTAAAGTACTACTTGGTGAGTCGAAGAAAAAGAAAATTACGAGCCAAGCTCAAAATGTGTCAACATGGACTAATGATTAGTTGACTCTCTATTTAGCTTGGCTAAACGATCTCCTCAAATTTTGAAGAGACCCTAAATTTTGCTGTCACATTTCTTTGTGATAAAAACACAATTGAATCAGAAGCCCTTCCAGTTTATCGAAGTTCCACCAAAGAAAGTGTATCCTTAACATCCAATTGATGCCGCGTGCTTGTTACTCTTGATTTCTAGTGAAATTACTGTCAAACTACATCACAGAGGTAACTAGAAGTTTATTGCGCATACTGATATCTGATGGTTTATTGTATCTGTTACTATATGAGGATTAAACATACCTTTCGCTGGAAAATAACCTTCCTTTTGGAGCCGAGGCAGTTCGGAGAAAATCAGCTGAGTGCTGATACTACTAGTGCGCAAAGCCATGCTAGGAACTTTCATATAATGAGCTGCGGCTTCTGCACAGTACATGAGCGTATCATAAATCACGCAAGAGATTTTACTCTCGGTTGCTTCATCCTGAGCCATCATATCTGACAATAGTTGGCAGAGAGGTCCTTCACAGTTGGTGTTGAGACTCGCGAAAATAGCTGCGGCATCCCCGGAGGAGAGGACGTCCTTCGGTAGGCAGTCAGGAATAGACAAAAAGGTAAAATTGGGGAAACCAAATGGATGGGGATGATTGAAGTGAGTGTGAGCTATTACAATAGAGAAGCCCTTGGAATGCAGGAGGGACCCCAAATTGAGCATCGGGGTTATGTGTCCTTGAAATGGGCAGGGGACTAGCACCAATCTACGATTGCTTCTCTGCCTCGTTCCTCCATTTCTCTCATGTCACTACAACCAGAGCCTCGTTCCTGGATGAACTCGTCATATCAATGGTCTTATATTCAATACTGGGTCGTCGGTGAAATGTTTAAGGAAAACAAAGAGAAATCCTCTCATTAATTTGTTTTTCTTGCCTGGAGAGAAAAATAGAAAATTGGTAAACAAATTAATTACATCATTGAAGGGAGACGGGCTAATTGAAAATTGGCTGTCGCACCATGAGACGTGGGGGAAACACCTACCCCAGGACACCAGAAATTGGCTGTCGCACCATGTCCGGCTTTGTTTAATCTCACGAAAGAATATTCTTTTTCTCTGGCAAGATTTCTAGTTGATTTGATTCCATCCCAAAACTTGCTCTTATCTCTTTGCGGATTCAAATTATTTTGCTGCTGAGGCGACTCCCCCTATGCGATGGCATTGAAGTCCACTGCTACTGACATCACCAGAAGCTCGTTATATATAAGAAATGGGGAGGTTATAACTTGTTTTAAACACTAGTGCTTATAACTTTCTTGGCATAGGAACTTTTCGCTGGTTTTCATGTGAACCTTATACACATAAATGTGTTATAAAAGTTGACTTCCGGAAGGCCTATGACACCGTAGATTAGTGGTTCCTTGAGAGTGTGCTACTTACTTTTCAATTCCCTGATCAGCTGGTTTACCTCATCATGACCCGTGTGAGGACTCCTCAGTTTTTCATTGCGTTGAATGGGGAGCTTCATGGTTTTTTTAGGGGTGTGCAAAATACCCGGGAACCGCCCGGACCGCCCAGAACCGGATCGGAACAGCCCGGAACCGGCGGTTCTTGAGGGAACCAGTTCGGTTCCCAGCCCAATTTATGGGAACCGGTGGGTACCGGTCCTGTTCCCGGTTCCATGGGCGGATCCGCCCGCCCACCCACCTGACCGGACCGGAATCTTTTAATATTAAAAAAAAAAAAATTACTAAAAGAAACCCTAGATCTCATCTCACTCCCTTCGTCTTCGGCTCCTAATCCTATCGCCATTTCGTTGCATTTACTTCTCCCACCGTCCGCATTTCCACGTACTTAAATTTGGTTTTTCTTTCTTTGACTTGCTTTGATGTCACGTAGTCGTTCTATGTTGAAAACCAAAATTAATTCATGTCAAGATCGGTTCCATGGATCCCACGGGAACCGGATGGACCGATGGTCCGGTTCCCGGTGGATCCATGCAACAAACAGGTGGATCCCGGTTCCAATTTTTTGGAACTGGTCCTTAGCGGGCGGTTCCTGGTTCTAGGTTGAGAACCGCCTGCTCGAACCATGCACACCCCTAGTTTTTTTTCCCAGTGGAAGGGGCTTGTGTCGGGGGGATCCCATATCTCCCTACTTATTCACGCTAGTTATGTAGGTACTCTATGGGATTCTTGGGAGATGCTCGCGTCAGCTGGACTTCAGGTTCTTCTGAAGATGTAAGTCCACTAGCCTTTTGCACTTGTTTTTCGCAAACGATGTGTTTCTTTTCTGTGAAGGTCACTTGCCTTCTATTAAGCTACTTAAAGAAGGTCTTCAGAATTTTTCATTATGGAGTGACCTTATTTCGAATTAAATGAAGAGCGAGGTATTCCTCTCTAGAGGCCAACCGACTCTTCGGATCAAATCTTACTGGAACTTGGATTCCATGAGGGGCTCCTTCCAGTTCGGTATCTAGGCGTTCCAATCATCTCATCGAGGCTGGAGAAAGCGGACTGTGTTGCTCTTGTTAGGTGTATCACCTCTAAGGTAGAATCTTGGACACATTGGTTCCTTTTTGTAGCTGGTCGTCTTCAACTGATCAGATTAGTTCTTTATGCCATTCAGGCCTATTGGGTGAGTGTTTTTATTCTGCCCGCAGCAGTGCTGGATAAGATTGAGCAGATCTTTAGGCAATTCCTCTAGAAAGGATTTTAGTTGGGTAGAGGGGGAGTCAAAGTATCCTGGGAGGATGTTTGCCTTCCTAAGGTGGAAGACAATCTAGGTATCCAGAGGTTGCGTGAATGTAACAAAGCGGCTATGCTCAAACATATCTAGATTTTATTTTCAGATAAAGAGTCTCTTTGATGCAGATGGATCCACTCAACCTTCTTAAAAATGGGGAACTTATGGGTGGTGAAGCAGCCGACCTGTTGTTCTTGGGCTTGGAAGAAACTATTACAACTCAGGACAGAATTCCGGCTTCGCTTCCACTGGAGGATGGGTGATGGTCTATCCACGTCCCTTTGGTTCGATAATTGGCATCCTAAGGGCCCGTTGAATCTAATTTTCATAGATCCGCTCATCTATAGCTTCGGTCTTTCTAGGTAGGCTTCAGTGGCTAATTTCTTCTTGGAGGACGGCTAGTCTATTGGATCGGTGATTCAAACATGAGGCTCGCCACTTCCTACCTTGACTAGTGTTATGGATCGATTTTGTTGGAGGGAGGCTTCTTTGGGCGTGTTCTCGATGGCCTCGGCTTGGGAGCTTATAAGGCGAAAGAAAAGAGAGTTAGTTGGCATGGTCTCATCTGGAACAATGCCATCCTACCTCAGTTCTAACTGAACCTTTGGCTCATCACCAAGTGCAGGCTACCTACACAGTCTCTTCTTATGTCCCATGGCGGGATTGATGCTGTGTCTTGCCCCTTCTGCAAAGAGGTACCGGACTCGGTCAATCACCTCTTTTTTGGTTGTCACATCACTTCGACTGTTGCCTTCTTTTAGGCAACTAAATGTGGTCTTCCTTGGAGTAATAAGCCTTGGGAGGATATGCTTAGTTAGGTTTCAGCCTTGCTCTTGGGCAAGGAATTTTATAAATGCATTGGTCGATTCTCTTTCGGAGCACTCTGCCACATCATTTTGAAGAATAGAAATGATATTCTCTTCAGGGGTGTGCAGATTTCTACTTCGGCTATGAAGAAGCACCTTCTAAAGGTTGTTAAAGATAATGCTTGCACCTTCAAGAATGTGGAGGATTCCCCAAGAAATAGAAGAGTGCAACGTTCCTGGGAAGTGGACTCGGCTATCTTCGACGTCTGAGTTGGCCTTGCCTGGGTAGACACTTGGTGCTGCTTTTTGTCCTTCCTTGGTGTGTTATCTTGTTTTGGTGCTATTGGTCAATTGGCCTTTTTTTGGCTTCCTTTCACTCATCATGAGCCTGTTCATCTTGAGTGACAGTTTTTTGAAGCCGTTTGTCTGTACTTTTTGACCTTTCCCTTAATATTACTTACCTTACAAAAAAAAAAACTTTCTTAAAAAAGTCACCATACGGAACTAGTACTTGGTATATATGAATGTTTTGTAGTAGAAACTCACAGCCTTAAGAAAGCTGACAAAGCTTGTCTTAGTCAAAGACAGCTGGAGATAGCAGGACTCAGAAGCAAAAGAGCTTCGAAGTCTGCATCCTTTCAGACACCTTTCTATTTCTCGAGACAAAATCAAGTGCATCAAAGAAATGTAAAGCTCCATGATTCAGCTGCTATGAAATTCAAACTAATCAAAGGGGCTTCTCATGTTCTTTTTTCACAATATGAGAAATGCTAATGTTTTTTGAGTAGAACGTTCAAAGAGAACTAGCATTCGGAGGCCTGACAGATTGAGATATGAAATCAGATTTCTTATTTGAAAGCTTCATAAAGACCAATAATGCTCTTGCTTCTTCCTGTCGTCGAATGACACGAGCAGTCTCATTGGGATTGACTTAAGAATGAATGTTCCTCCTCAGGATGTTATCTCTACAACGACAACAGGAGCAACCGAGCCTCATCCCACTAAGTGGGGTTAGTGATAGGAATTATATTATGCTGTTGTGCTTGATCTTTTTCTAGATTTTCTATGAGCTCTTCCACGTTTTTCTAGGATTTCCCCTACTCCTTTTAACTAATACATCCCATCTTTGTTCACATCGCCTCGCTGGGGCACCTAAAGGCCTTTGTTCGACATTACCTAATGATCTCAGACGGCCTTATCTCATCCGAAGGCCTTCTAGATGTTATGCTGAGATCTAGTGGCCACACTTCTTTCAATTGTAAAGCCATGCACCTGGCAAAATGGATAGACTATTTGAGATTTCCATCGGTTGCATAATCTCAAGGATCTAGAAAAACCTACTTTCTATCAAAATAGGTGGAGACTAAATCACGTGTTCTCACATAGGCCTTTTCAGTCTCTTTAGAAAGGTAAAACTAAATAGTCACTCAACCTCCTCTTTACCAATGGTATGGAAGGCTGCATGTTTCAAATAACTGTTCAAAACATCTAGAATTCAGAGGATTTATGTCATTTTCTCTGCCATTTCTTCATTTTTTGGTGGGAAAATGACATAAATCGTCCATGAATTTTGGTCTAATGTGCAATACCGTCCATTAATTTTTAAGTTGTTCTATGTACTTGTTGAACTTTGATCTAATGTGGAATGTCATTCTTCAACTTTTAATTTGTTAAATATGATTTGGACTATTGATAGATGTTCTATTTAACCTCCTAGATTATGTCAAATTGACATAAACGGAATGACTATATTGAACGTTTATCAGTAGTTTAGGGATTATTATATAGATTAAAAGCTTGAGGACGATATTGCATATTAAGTTCAAGGACTACACTGTGCAAATTA
Organism: Eucalyptus grandis; assembly: GCF_016545825.1. NCBI lineage: Eukaryota > Viridiplantae > Streptophyta > Magnoliopsida > Myrtales > Myrtaceae > Eucalyptus > Eucalyptus grandis. The sequence goes on from NC_052621.1 coordinate 25,748,041, forward strand.
AAAGGTCAGAGATGATATTGTAATTGGATCAAAGTTCATGGACTATTTGAACTATAATCCCTTCTTTGGTTGAGAAACGATAACAAAAATAAGATCCCAAACTTAAGACACTTTATGGGAAAAGGGTAGTGATAGAGACGTTTGTTTTCTTTTCAACAATAACTTTCTCTTATTCACATTGTGATGTAAGAAAGCTATTATAGACAATATATGGATTTAGGTCGTCTCACGTAGCGCAGTATGAATTGATGCTTCATTGCATTATGCTCACATAAAGAGCATGCATGTAATTATTGCATAAATAAGGTCACAAACACACATGTTGAATCGATATTTTAACTTGAGTAAGCAATCTAGGCGAGCCTAAGACAAAATTTTTGGATAGGAGTGTGATATCTTGAATTTCAGGATTTTGTTTTCAATTGAATAAGTTGGGCTTTTCATCGACGTGCCTATAGCCTTTTTCTCTGGGTTGGCCACTCACGAGATAACTAGCCTATCAGGTGAAGCCATTAAGGAATTTTAACGTGATAGATTTGAGAATTCGACCAGGAATCAATTGCTCGACCGTGCTAATCTATAAGAGTCGTTATGGCATAGTTAAAAATCGATTAGAGACCGGAGATAGGTTGATTCAACTTAGGCACGTGATTAAGTGTGGGTGATTCCACCTAATTGCAAAATTCTCGTTGATCTACACTAGATTGATTTTTCTATCGTTTTGGTATCCTGTGTCCATATTTGAAACCTCGAGATTTTCACAATAATCAAGAATCGCCAATGTGTCGAAGAGATATGTTGTGGCTCGAAAACAATTGACCACAACTCAATTGCACTAAAAATTCCTAAAAATTACCCGTAGATTATGTCACACTAAAATCGTGTCAGATTGAAATTAACCATGAAATTGAAACTTTCTGTTATGTCACAATTTATTTTAGGAACGTCGACTCATCATTTGAAGAATTTTTAGCAAGTTTGGGATTTTTACGGAAAATCATTTCAGACGATTTGGAAAATAACGGAAATTTGGATGGGCTAATCGAATGGATTTTTGACTTCCAAATCGAGCTACTTGGCGAAAGGAAATTGTAGAAATTGTATGGGCTTCTTCTTCATTAAAATCGGACACCAAATTTGTCACAACCCAAACCTCGAGCGCATGCACATCCCTCGGTGGTCGATAAAATTTTGCGACGTCCTAGGAAGTGTCGCCGACCCATTTAGTTTATGGCACATGTGGAAACACAATAACAATCTCCAAACAACATAAAAGTGGGATAGAAACGTAGGATAATATTTTCACAAAACACACTTATAATATAGCAATGTATATATACAGAAAAGTCTAACACCATATGGATCTATTTCAAAAGAAGAGCTTTTGGGCTATCTACGCTCTGAGCCCCTCTTCCATGAGACTAGAGTCTCATCCGATCTTGTCAGACTTCTTGATAACCAAAGGGTGAACTGTTACCCACTGTCCAAATTAGATCGAAGGCCCGTCGACATCTGGCAGGAACTAAAGAAAAACCCATACTTCACTTCTTGCGAACCCCTGCACCTTGCTTGATGATCTTCCATCTAGGGACCTGAAAATGGTTATACAATAACCAGTGAGACAATATCTCAGCGAGTCCACTCCTTAAACCTCGATTAGGAGAAGAATACACCCATGGGTAACCTAACCACATTTCCTCAAACTCATCTGGTACCAATATTCTCATGCGCGTCAATACCAATTAATTTGCATATAATCGAATGGAAATCATGTATCATTGAGACATCTCGACATGTATACACATATAATTATATATCATCACTGATTCATGGGCCTCGATTACTAAATCAAATTGTTATGATACGTCCCATACCGCACCACACAATTCCATCTCTTAATTAAGCCCCTCAATTTCAATTATTCATGCGTCCCAATTGATTATGATCCATTGGTCACGGCCGACTCAATAGTTAGCGGTCTTCCGGCTTAACTGGGTTTCGTCTTGTACCATCGAGCACAGCAACGTTTACATTTAGATGGCATTCCTCAAAGGAGCATCGTCCCAGCATCCACTACGATCGGCATCTGTTGACTTGGGGTATTCTCGAAGAAGCATCATCCAGCCCCAAAGGCGTGTGACGGCATATCATATCATTCATGCATTCATTCAATTTCGGCCAAAGACACCATGTATTGCACTCAAATGTCTCAATTAAAATAGTGATCTTAGCCTATTTTCTTCATATTATAAATACATGGTAAAATAATTGTGTGTGGTGACATGATCAGTAGAACCAGAAAATTTGTATCATCTTTTTTAAAATCTCACTGTTTGATATAGTACTTAAAAACACTTTTGGTATCCAAAACCTAACACCCGGTATTTTTTAATTAAATACCAAATTTCCGCTATTTTGAATTAAATATTCACAATTAACAACCATCACTCAATTGCACAATTTAACAGTCAATGGCATAAATTGAACATACTATTGAAATCAGCATGAAATTTCGGTCACCGGCTATCCCGGTATAGTTTCCGGAGAATATTAAATAATTAATTAAATTATAATTAAATTAATTACTGATTATCAAATTTCGCTACCAATTAAAATTGATCACAACTTGACCCACTTATTAAAATGTCTAGCTACATTAATGCCTTATAATAACCTCATAGGTTAACTATTTAATTAAATACTCAAATCCCTAACTAAATAGTCTAACTACCTTAACTAACTTGTCTAACTACCTAGTTCTCCTAATTAACTTAGCTAACTAATTTTTACCCTAACCAAACTAATTGTTAATCTTAATTAAGCCTAATCCAACACTTAATAAGTGTAATCAACTCCTAATCAATAATTAGGAAACTAACTCACCTAAATTAAAAGCTAATAACTTCTAGTGGTGGCGGAGCAATGGCAACTAGACATTGGCCTCCGGGGGGTGCCGGAGGGGGTCTGGTAGACCTAGCACAGGCTTGCAAGACCCTCGGCTTACTATTGGGAAGCTGTCTTCTTGGCTGGTTCAAGCTGAGCAACGATGGCGCGAGGTAGCAGCGTAGCGGCGCTGACTGGCTGGTTGGTAGGTTGGTTTGGCGCCGCTGAAGTTCCGGTGGTAGGGCAACAACAACGGCGAAGAGGTGGGGTTCTATGGTGGGGATGGTGATTTGAGACAGAGGATGGGTGAGCTGTGGAGTAGCGACAACAACGGTGGACAAAGGTGCTGAGTTTCCGGCGCATAGTACAGGGGTCGTACCGGTTGTGGCAAGCTGTCGGCCTGCTGGTGGGGGTGACTAATTAGCAACCAAAGGCCAACTCTAGGAGAAATGGAACATGAAAGGCAACTGGATTCGGGGTGATGCTGGTTCTGAAATCAGCAGCACCAAAAAAAGCTCTCCTCTGTTTTTGGCTATTGTGTGGTTGGCAAAAGGGGAAACGAGGGAGGCCGAACACTTAAAGAAGAACAAGACAAGGAAATTTTCTATAGGGAAAAAGAGAGGAAAAGGAAAAAAAGAGAAAGGGAGAGAGAGAGAAGCGGTTGCACGACACAAGGAGGGAGGGTTCGCACGGATGGGGAGAGAGAAGAGAGAAAAACAGACCATGGAAGGTCCCCCCTCCATATTTTCACACTTAGTCTGTTTTTCATGGAATATGAGGTCCTTTCACTCTCAAGGGACCTACCACTCCCAAATGAGTATCCATCCCCACATGCACCCCAAATGAAGTTGAATTCCCGTTGTGTATGTAGACCTTCGAATTTGAAGACTTAACATTACATTCTTTCTTTTTTTCACTTTGCCATTTAATAGCCTTAGATAACAAAGATAAGGCCTCAATTAAATCCTCATAATTCCGATCTCCAATGGTTTCACATTGAAGACAAAAAATCCATTTAAATTATGGCATTTTCCATTCACTTAACTTGCTGCAATTTGAATTTCCCATCAAAATTTCAAGTTTATCAAAAGATCTTGAGAGGATGCATCGGCGTTCCTAGAATTAATTGTGATATGGTAGAATTCTCAATTTCTGAAATCGGATTAAATTTCACGATTAATTTCAATCTGACGTGATTTTAACTTGATCTAAACTACGGGTAATTTTGAGGAATTTTTGGTACAATTGACTCATGATCAATGATTTTCGAACCACAATGTATATTTTCGACTCATTGGCGACTTTCGATTGTCGTGAAAATCTTGAGATTTTAATTACGGGCACAGAGTACCAAAACAACAGAAAAATCGGTTTAGTGCCGATCGACGAGAATTTTGCAATTAGGTAGAATCACCCACGCCTAATTATATACTTCAATCGAATTGATCTATCTTCAGTCTCTGATAGATTTTCGACTGTACTGCAATGACCCTTGCAGACTAACATGGTCGAGTAGTCAATTCTTAGTCGAATTCTCAAGCCTGTTGTATTAAAATCTCTTAATGACTTCTCCAAATAGTCTAGTTATCTCATGAGTGATTGGCTCAGAGAATAACACAATAAGCACGTGATAAAAAGCTCGATTTATTCAATTAAAAACAGACGTGGAAAATTAGACCATCACAAAATTGGAGAGGATTGCGAAAAATTTGAAGTCCAAAAATAAGGAAATTCGGAGGTTGGTTTGTGGGCTGGAATTTTGGCTTCAAATTAGTTTATTTGTGGAATTAATATACAAGAAAGTAATTTGAGACATGAGGAATAAGATTGGAGACTAGGGGGACCAAGCATTGATTATTTGAGATAATCCTTTGACTGTTTGATCCTCTCTCTCATCCAGCTTCTCGGGCACGCCTTGCCGGTCTTCATCTTCTTCGAAATTTTCTACCTCAGCTGAAGACTTCATCCATTTTTCCTTGCTTCTGTTTTGTCTGCTTTTCTTTCATTCTGTCAAAGTCCCCCCACCTGCTCCGATTTGAATTTCCTATCAAAATTTCTAGTTTGTCAAAAGATCTTGAGAGGATGCATCGACGTTCCTAGAATTAATTGTGACACGGTAAAATTCTCAATTTCTGAAATCGGATTAAATTTTAAGGTTAATTTCAATCTGACGCGATTTTAACATGATTTAAACTACCGGGTAATTTCGAGGAATTTTTGGTACAATTGACCCGCGGTCGATGATTTTTGAACCACAATGTACATCTTTGACTCATTGGCGACTCTCGGTTATCATGAAAATCTTGAGGTTTCAACTACGGGCACAGAGTACCAAAATAATAGAAAAATTGGTTTAGTGCCGATCGACGAGAATTTTGCAATTAAGAGGAATCACCCACGCCTAATTATATATCTCAGTCGAATTAATCTATCTCCGATCTCTAACAAATTTTCAACTGTGCCGCAATGACCCTTGTAGACTAACACGGTCGAGCAGTCGATTCTTAGTCGAATTCTCAAGCCTGTTGCATTAAAATCCCTTAATGACTTCCCCAAATAATCTTGTTATCTCATGAGTGATTAGCTCAGAGAATAACACAATAGACACGTTGATAAAAAGCTCGATTTATTCAATTGAAAACAGATGTGGAAAATCAGATTATCACAAAATTGGAGAGGATTGCGAAGAAATTGAAGTCCAAAAATAAGAAAATTCGGAGGTTGGTTTGTGGGCTGGAATTTTGGCTTCAAATTAGTTTATTTGTGGAATTAATATACAAGAAAGTAATTTGGGACATGAGGAATAAGATTGGAGACTAGGGGGACCAAGCATTGATTATTTGAGATAATCCCTTGACTGTTTCCCCTCTCTCTCATCTAGCTTCTCGGGCATGCCTTGCCAATCTTCATCTTCTTCGAAATTTTCTACCTCAGCTGAAGACTTCATCCATTTTGCCTTACTTCTATTTTGTCTGTTTTTCTTTCATTCCGTCGAAGCCCCCCCCCACCTGGCTGGGATTTCCTCTCCTCGATCTTCCTTGCTCCCCACCAACTCAACGCTAGTGAAGCAGCCTAATCTAGTAAACTCCAACTCCCTCGAAAGGCCCAAGTATTGACCTTGCAGCTTCATTTCCTTCGTTCTGCCCTCTCCACCGCTCGATCACCACCACCGTTCAACTGCCACGAAGACGAGCGCCCCACAATTCCTCCACTTTCTCTCTCTCTCACTGCTTTAGCCTTGATTTCATTTGCTCCTTTGCCACTCGTCCAACATCATGATCGAAGCAGCTCATGCTAGCTCGCGTTTCCCCTGCCCCTCTTCGCGTGGCTTCATTTGGCCGAGTCAACCTAGCAAATTTTCCCCCCAATGCTAACTTCAACCCACTGACTTGAAGCCCATCTCCATCGATTTTCATACTATCACGTCCACCATTCATCACCGCAACTACCACTTGTCTGTCTCCCTGTAGCAGTCAACCCCACCGAAGCCAGCTTCTCCTTTGCCATTTCTTTCTTCTGCCAGTGATCAGCCCACGAGCCCAATAGCTTCTTTAACGCAAGTCCAGCCCGTTCTTTACCGTTCAGCCCAACTCTCCATAGCCCAGCTCCCCTTTGAATTAGAATCAAAGCCAGCCTAGAATCAAGCCTAGCTTCAGCTCACGTGTTTTTTTCTTCACTCTTTTTGAAGCCCGCAAGTTTAGTCGCCGCAGCCCGTGAACTTTAGCCCACCGAAGTCAGCCTAGCAGCTCGTGCATCTCACCTCAAGCCCAGGACCAGGTCTAGCAGTTGTTGTGGGCTTGCAAGGCCTTTTTGGCTTGGTCCAAGTGTCCATTGGCATTGCCGAAAGTTCAAGTTTTGGCCGCCGTCGCACCACCGTCGCGGTGGACCGGTTTTCACATTAAACCGGTGACTTTATGCACTAAACTCTACTTAGTAGGCTAACGACATTTAATGGGTGTTTAGTTTAAGTTAATTAGGGATTATGTGGTTAGTTAGATTAGATTAGTGATTTAACTAGTTAATTATGCATGTTAGGTAGTTAGAATGACTAAATTAGCATCTAGATAGATTATATTACTTATCTAGATTGGTTCAGAAATTTTTCGAACCTGAATCAATATTTAATTTGGCTTTTTAGGCCCAAGTGTACATTTTTAGTATTTATTAATTAATTTTCGTAATTATTTAATTAATTAGTTATTTTCCGGAAATTAGACCGGGATAGCCAAGTGACCGGAATTTCGTGCTAATTGCAATTGTATGCACGGTTTATTTAATTTAGTGTTTTTTTTTTGGTCAAGTTATTTAATTTAGTGTTGATTTATGCAAATTAAGTGAAAATTTTAATATTGGGTATTTATTCTAAAAATTGAGTAATTTCGATATTTAAGCAAAAAATGCCGGGGCGTCAATTTTTAACATTGAAAAGGTTTTCAAACACTATATAAATAGTGTGATTTTCTAAAAGAAAAATATTGCATTTTTTGCTTAGGACAACCGTGTACCCACACACGATTATTTTTATTAGGTATTTTTAACACGAAGAAAATAGACCAAGACATTATTTTAATTGAGAAATTTAAGTGCGAAGCACATTGCCCTTGGTCGTGAGTTAATAATTGTGTGGTGGTTTATAGTTAGGGCGTGTTGATTATTGAAAGTTGAGGTGATATATGCCCGGTTGAGGGAACTTGATGGGTTGTGAGCGGGTAAAGGACTAAGTACTATACGAGTATGAGACTTTGTGTGAGTTACCTCTAGTGCTTTATACCATTACTTATTCTAGTCAAGGGTTAAGTGTTACATGGCGACCTGAGTTGCATGGGAATTACCTATAGAGCCTTGTAGTATTGTCATGCATAGTGAAGGGTTAAGTACCACACGAGGATGAGACTTCGTGTGAGTCACCTTGTCACGCCCCGATCCTTGGGTACGGGCACATCGTTCACCCTCGGTCGATTGCTAGCAATATTCCCAGAACGTATCACCGACCCTTTTATTTTAGATATGCACATGCAGAAGCAATTATAAAACCCCAAACAATAAAACAATGTGATAGAATAGTAGGACTCCAAATACTGAACTTTCAAAAACAACCACACTTATATACATTGCAAACTATAGTGCAAATATTACAAGACGAATGGTCAAGCCAGGTTTTAAATCACAAGTTCATAAAATCAAGTCTGCAACAAATACAAAGAGATTTGCCCTATGACTATCTAGATCGATAGGATCGTCAATTCTTCAGGTTTCCCCTCCTTCACTTTGGGCCTCTGATCCTTCATTAATGCTGTTTAAGGACCTGAAAATGATTATTCAATAACCGGTGAGACAACATCTCAACGAGTTCTACTTCTTAAGACCCGATTAGGAAACCAATATACCTTAGGGCTGCCTATGCACGACACGCGTCAGATGACTTATCTTGACCCCAGTCTCAACCTGCAAATTAGTGCAGTTCAATAGACACCCAAACAATCACAACAGATCGAAATATCGATCAAATCGACCTGATCAATTACATATCAACCGGACAATCTCTTGGTCATTCCCATCCATACTATATAATATTCTAAATAGTATATACTAGTCACCGAGCCACGTGCATTCTCTAAGGCGACCTATTCACCAAGGCGACCTATTCACCAAGGCGACGTACTTAGTCACCGAGCCACGTGCATTCTCTAAGGTGCCAAGTTCGCCAAGGTGACGTACTGATCATTGACCACGTGCATTCTCTAAAGCGCCGTTTTCGCCGAGACGACGTACTAATCGCTGAGTTAGGTGTCTTTTCCAGGTGATGTATATAATAAATAATTTACGTGGATCCTTTCAAGCGACCCATTCACCAAGGTGATGTACTTAATTACCGAGCCACATATGTCCATAAGTCACTTGCATTCTCTTAGGCGACCTATTCGCTAGGGTGATGTACTTAATCACCGAGCCACGTATGTCCATATGTCATGTGCATTCTCTTAGGCGACCTATTCGCCAAGGTGATGTACTTAATCATTGAGTCACATATGTCCATAATTCTTTCTCAACTTTAGTATACTCGATAACATCGTACCCGATTGGTCCTAGTAAAGAGTATATTTAATTTATTCTCACGATTTTCTCCACTTTATAGCCCATCAAAGCATTACTAGCGCTATATACCCATACATGTCCATTTACCAATCAATTATCCAAATTTACTCAATTTAGGAATAATTCCTAAAATTCCATGATCAATTCAATTCAACATAACGTAGGACTCAAATAAATAAACGAACTACACCACGACAATCAGTATAAAATTTCGGTCGTCGGCTATCCCAGCCTTATTTTCGAAAAATAAATAAATAAATAAATAATTACAAAAATTAATTAATAAATACTAATAAATCCAACTTAAGCTCATAATGTCTAATTGGAGCTCAATATGGGTCGGGAAAAATCTGGAGAGACATTCAATTAACACTAGAGCATTTCTACTCCATAATGACTATGTTTAACCACCTAACATGCATTGCAATTAACTAATAATCACTAATCTACTTTAATCTAACCACCTAATCCTATTTAATTAACACTAATCAATTCTTAAGCATCATTAGTCTACTAAGCGATGATTAGTGCGCTAAACTCACCCGTTTTACAATCCGCTCGGATTGAAACGTCGGGAATGTCACGGGGGATGTTTAACTCCAAAGCGGGCCTAGGGTTCGGGGCCCGGAACATCCTCAAAGCGAGCCTAGAAACCTACTGGAAACCCACAAAATTCTGGTCTGATTGAGCTGCATAAACAGAAGCAAACAAGTTAGTTTGGTGTGGGAAGGCTCGGAGATGGACAACGGGATGGTTTTGGGTCCAAACCGGCGGCTTGGGAGGCTTCCTCGATCACTTGCAGTAGCTAAACAGAGGCTTGGATGGCTGGACAGAGGGTTGAACGGCGTGAGGGAGGTAGGCAAAGGGGTGGCGTGCATGGTGGAGCACTCATGGGTGGTGGCGTGCGAACCGGCGACAGCGAGGCAGCGATTCGACTTCCAGGTGGCGTGTGGCTTCAGCTTCTTCTCTAGTTTCTGGTTTCGCACAAAATGGAGGGAGGGAAGGATGTATGGCCGGCGAAGAGAGGGTGAGGGAGAGAAGAGATAGAGATGAGGGGAGACAAGGGCCATATGGCCAAGTTTTTCCAACAAATTGTCCCCCAAAACTTGTCTAAGAAGCTAACATCCAAGGGTTGTCATCCACTAGCCATTTCCAGCTCATTTTCCCTTCTAGAAGACCCTTGAATTGGTCCAAATGTTGTGGGTTGAGGGGTGTTACGAATTTGGTATAAATCTCTCTCCATTGGACACCATTCCTCTTTTGATTCAATCTCATTTGATCTTTATAAATTCAATTGATGCATCATTGATCATCTTAGCATTTTTTTTCTCACCCATATATTCATCATGCTTCTCAAATTTGTGACCAACAATAATCCTCGGTCTTGATTGAACAAAAACGGTCATAAACTGATTTTTTCCCAAAAAGTTTTGATTGTCAGAAAAATCTTCTGAGACTAAGTCGTGGGTCATAGAATTTATTGTGACATGACATAATCTTCAATTTCTGAAATCGGACTCAAGTTGGCGGTTAATTTCCAATCAACGCGTTTTTAGCGTGACCTAGGCTACTTGGTAGTTTTCAGAACTTTTTAGGGCAAATGATTTATGGTCGATTTTCTTCGAGTCACAATGAATCCACTTAACACGTTGGCAACTCTCGGTTGTTGTGAAAATCTAGAGGATTCAATTACGGGCACAAGGTACCAAAACAATAAGAAAATCTAGTGCCGGTCGACGCGAATTTTCCAATTTAGTGGAGTTACCCACAATCGGCCATACATCTTAGTCAAACCGACTTATCTCTGATCTCAAATCAGTTTTATACTGTGCTGTAACGGCCTTTAAAGATGAGCACGATCGAGAAACCGATTCTTGGTCGAATTCTCAAGTCTGTTACTTTAAGATTCCTTGATAGCTTACCCAGCTAGTCTAGTTATTTCAAGAGTGATCAACTCTGAGAACAACCCTATAGGCGCGTCGATGAAATGCCCAACTTATCCAATCGAAATCAGAACCTAAAAATCAGGATGTCACACACCTTTAGTGCCTTATACTAGTGCCTAGTGCAATAAAGAACTAAGTACCACATGATAGCAAGACTTCGCATGAGTTACCTATAGTGCTTTATATAATTGTTATTTGTGGTCAAGAATTAAGTACCGCACAATTACCATGCTTCGTGTAGGGTCACCTCTACAATCTTGAGTTTGATTTTGAGTAGGATTAATGAATTGGAATGTTGAGAGTAAATATCGGGTGTAGATGGAACTACCAATATGATTTACCCGCGTCTAATTATGGGACGAAATTGTGTGACACAGAATGAGACGTGTCATAACGATTTGGCCTTATAATCGGGACTCTTGTGGATTGTTTGATTGAATGATGGATTAATGGTGTTGATTCAATTGATTGACTAAGATTGAATGAGATGTTCCAAATGCTCAGGTGTTGTTACTGCACTTATGTGACATATGAATTGTGCTAACATGCAGGAGGAAACTGAGGTGAGATAAGTCATCTGTTCTAATTGTTTGGTTATGTGGTTATAACGTTTCTAGACGTATTACTCTCCTAATCAGGGCTTAGAGCGTGAACTCATCGAGATTTATATCTCACATCGTTGTGGGCTTTAACTTTTTAGGACCGTAAAGTGGAGGATCTAGAGTCAAGCTGAAGGGATCTGAGGTGTAGGTCAGATAAGATAGCTCCTTTTGAGAACTAGTCTTTTGAAGTCTTATGTTTATAGACTTGTACATGATTCATTCGATTTATAAAAGCATGTGTTGTTTGTGAATATGTTGTCTTGCTTTTCTATCCCGAGATGGTTACTGCCAGGGGATTTGTTATTCGCTTCCGCATGTGCAAGAAAATAAAAGGGTTGGCAACTCGTCTTGGGAAGTTGCAAATTTTTATCGACCACCGAGGAATGAGCATGCGCTTGAGGATCGGGGAGTGACAAGAAGGGCCATAACCATGAACAACGAAATCTGGGATTGAATTCTCGATGCTTTCTTGCTTTTGTCATCATAAGAGGAGCCGTGTCTTTTGAAAAAAAAATGCTTAAGCGATTAAAAAGGGGCCAACCATGAGTAACATATGATTTTGATTATTTCTAGGATCATTGAAGTTGAACAAAAACATTCTGTATAACACCTATATCACGTGACATGACGATGGGATGGCGCTCAACCAAATCAATTATTTTCGATTATTAAAATGATCTTCAAATGTGAATGCGCAATGGCAAAAAGGAACAGAATTGATAGACAAATATGAGGAAGGGTAAGAGAAGGCGAAGTAGTTGAACATGTTACGCAGCGTCGAGAAAGAGCTCGAAGCCCATAACCAGAACGCTCGCTCAGTCTTACACCTCATTCCGGAAATCTCATGAACGCGCGAGAAGACCTCTTCTCCCCATAAATACCCAGCACGTCCCTTTCCTTCAGACAAGGATCCAGAAAGCAAGCAAATTCCCAAGAAACTCCAAACCCGAGCAGAAATCAATCCCTCGCGTCCTGCAAAGTCAAGCTTCATTCTACCGACTTATTCAGAGACGAAGTCGCTCATAGTTTAACTTCGGGATTTGTTGCCAGAGGGAATCTTTGCTTTACTTCTTGATTTTGTTCGCTTGTCTTTTGTTTGGCTTCACTTCAGGAATTATTAGGTATTTTCCTAGCCGGCAGTGTATATTTTATCCACTAGTTCACGAGGACCAGCCAGGGAAGAGGATTGACGTGATATTCCCTTCAATTACTCATCCAAATAAATTATCTGAATCAAGATGCTGTGAACCAGGACAGCTGCCAAGAAGCACAAGTCGCAGAGAGAGAAAGAGAAGAGAGAGAGAGAGAGAGAGAGAGAGAGAGAGAGATTCTCTAAATATTCATTAAATGCCGTGTCAAACTTGACCACAGGGAGAGAGAGCGAGCTTCTTTAAATATTCAGCAAATGCCGGATCAAACTTGACCACAGCTTACAACATGCTTCCATCCCTAGCTTGCGCAAATTGAACGTTAGGAGTGACTTGCCTGCTTGTCCTTCATTGCTGGGTCTTCGCGTCCTCTGTCCCATTACTTCTCATCTGATTAGACTTTCAAAGAGAGTAAAACCAGCCTGGATCAGCAAAAGCCCGTCTTCAAGGGCATAACTTCGCTAAGCATCTGAATTTCTTCGATTGAATAAAGGATAGAGAGGATGGAAAGTGAAGGGCGAAATGGCAAGAAATTGATCCTGGTCCCAGGACCATTCCAGGGCCACCTCACTCCCATGCTTCAGCTGGCGACAATCCTCAAGTCCAAGGGCTTCTCCATCACAATTGCTCAACACACATTTCAACAGTCCAGATTCTTCTGCTCACCCCAATTTCACCTTCTTATGCATACCTGACGGCTTGTCTGAAGAAGAGGTTCGAAACCCCGATCTGATGGGCATTGTGCTGAGGCTTAATGTCAATTGTGAGTCCAGCTTTAGGGAGTGCCTAACTCGGGTCACAAACCATATGGAGCCAGTTGACAAGATTTGCTGCATCATCTACGATGCATTCGTGTACTTCTCGGAAGCTGTTGTCCGTGATTTGAAGATTCCTAGCATTGCTTTACACACGAGCAGTGCTGCTACTACCATAGTCTGCCCGATTCTTCTCCAGTTAAAGGCACAAGGACACATTCCGATCCCAGGTACATGCTGAATTTCTCTTATTTAAGTTACACTCATTTCTTTCTTAATTAATATTATGGTCACGGAGAATCTTGCTCGTATTCCATTTTGTTTGTGAGGATGGATGTATCAACGAAAATTTATTATAGTCCATGATCCGACGAGTCTCCTCTATGGCTATACTTTTTTCAAGACTGGTTTCTTTGTCATCATCCAAGTTTGACACCCAAGCCAGATTATCCCGAGTGTTGTCAAACCACGAAGTATAAAGTCGATGGGTTCTAGCTCACTTGTCGTTGTGCTGACTAACAAATGCCTTGTGTTGTGCTCTATTAGATTCCATGTTGCAGGCTCTGGTGCCCCTGCATCGACCCCTGAGGTTCAAAGACCTACCACTCTCCAATTTTGGAAGTTTGGACTATTTCTTGGAGTTGGTAGTCTTGGTGAGTAATATCAGATCCTCTTCGGCCATTATATTCAACATGATTCACTGTCTGGAAGAGTCACCTCTGGCGCAGCTCCACCAACAGTTCCAAGTTCCGATTTTTGCAATAGGCCCTCTGCACAAACTCGCTCCTACCTCAGCTGTTAGCTTACTGCAAGAGGATACTGGTTGCATTTCATGGCTTGACAAGCAAACTCATAATTCAGTTATTTATGTGAGTTTAGGAAGCATAGCACATCTGGACCAAGACCAATTGTCAGAAATGGCTTGGGGTCTGGCAAATAGCAAGCAGCCTTTCTTGTGGGTTATTAGGCCTGGCTCAATACCAGGTTCGGAATGGATCGAGTCAATGGATGAAGAATTCAAAGAATGTGTTAAGGACAGGGCTTGCATTGTGAAATGGGCACCTCAGAAGAAAGTATTGGCTCATGACGCGGTGGGAGGGTTTTGGAGCCACTGTGGATGGAACTCCACCTTGGAGAGTATAGGTGAAGGCGTTCCAATCATATGTCAACCATGCTTCGGCGACCAAAATGTGAATGCGAGGTACTTGACTCATGAATGGAAGGTTGGATTAGAACTGGAGGGTGAGATAGAGAGAGGGACGGTGGAAAGAGCTGTTAGAACATTGATGAAGGAAAAGGAAGGTGAAGAGATGAGGCAGAGGGTCTTGGATTTGAAGCACAAGGTTGAAGTTAGTATAGGTGATGGTGGATATTCTTCCCATTATCTGAGCGAGCTGGTCGAGTTGCTGACATCGTTCTAGCAGCACAGAGTTGTTTGTGACTTAAGGACTGCACAGTATGAAGTTTGTGTACTGCAGAAAGTGCAGATTTGGTCTTCTGGCGTTGAAACAGGACAGAACAGCTATGCTTCGGATGGAACGATGAAATCTGTTGGCTTATCATATGCAAATTTGTGTTAGAGCAATCTTTGTTTTGTTCCTAACCAGCCGAGCTGATCTGAATGGCTCGAATTCACTACTCCTTTCACTTGTTCAAGATTAATTAAGGCTGGTAGTTTATGTTTGTCTTATCATAATTGTATCACGTAAAACTTAATTTAACTCGAATATGACACGTTTATTCAGTATAAGACAATTTTGAATTCTAAACGAGATACGCTTATTAAATGCATTGTACAGCATGATACATGTGCTACTTTTTAAGCTGTGGACCATTAGAACAAACGCGTCAAATATGTTTGGACATTATCTAAATGTGTCTAAGTATATATATTCATACGAGAACAAAGACCGACTGAAGTTTTTACCGTTTCGGACAATTTGTAAAAATATTTTAATTTTTTCCGTTTTTTCTATTCTTTTCTTCTTTTTTTCCCTTCTCCTTTTTTTTTTCCAACCGTGGCCAATGAGGGTGGCTGGGCCCTTGCTAACCGCGGGTGAGGCAGTCTTCCCCATATTTGAGCGAGGCTGCTTCACCTGCGACCATCGTCCGAAAGGCCGTTGCGGTCTTTGGTGAGGCTGCCTTTGCCCTCGGGCGCGATGGGCTCACCTAGATCTAGGGGAGGGGCATGCGACCCTCGCCGGTGGCCACCAGGTGGCTGTCGTCTTGATGAAGTTTCCTCCGCTCCAAGTAAAGAATGATTGGGGTCGTTCCTAGGATCCAGACTTTCCTCTGGCTCATTAATCATAATAAGCTCCTTACAGAGTATGCTTTTGTTTAACAGGGCATCACGCAAAATGCGAATTGCAGATGTTTGTGGTTTTCGTAAAGAGGATGGCCTCCATGATCTTCGCGACTTTTTCCTCCACTCAGGACGTCTGGAAAAGTGTCGGTATTCCTAATTCATGTATGAAGAGCTTCACAGAGCCTCTTCGCACACGGATCAAGTTTTATTGTGGTGCAGAAGAAGATTTCTAGCATCGTCGAACTTTATCTCCCCTGGAACTTTTTGCATATAAATTAAAAATATACAGATGGCTCGGATTTGGAAAACCTGGATTAGACGGGTGCAGGAGGCATTTTGCGTAGCCTGTCAATTTTCACAAATTATTGGCTCCACCTCGTCTGTCCTTGCCGAGTTGTCGGCTCTCACTGATATGGATTACAACTTGCTGTGGATCGTGGAACTCGAAGATTGATTGTTGAACTCGACCCCGTGGCTTCACTCCATTTAAAGGATAAGAATTCATTCAATGAAGAAAAAGGAAGGTGAAGAGATGAGGCAGAGGGTCTTGGATTTGAAGCACAAGTGCGATGTTAGTATAGTTGATGGTGGATCTTCTTGCCATTATCTGAGCGAGCTAGTCGAGTTGTTGAGATCGTTCTAGCAGCACAGAGTTGTTTGCTACTAAAGCACCGCGCGGAATGAAGCTTGTGTAGTGCAGAAAGTGCAAAGATTTGGTCTTCAGGCATTGAAGAACAGAACAGAACAGAACAGTGATGTTTTGATGGCTAACAGAGATTGGCTGACTTGTCATATGCAAATTTAAGTTGAACCAAATTTTTACTTCTCCTTTCAAGTTTGAGTAAACTTAACATGGTTATTCATTATGTCACAATTTTGAAACCTAAATACGACAAGCTTATAATATGACAGGACACATTTGACCTATTTAAGATATAGACCACTAGAACAAACATGTCAAATACGTATAGACATGTAAAAAAGTGTTCAAATGTGCATAAATTTTCTTTAGTGCATTGTGTCGTTGCGACTAACTTGTCAACTGGGTCGTCAAACTTGTCTAAACATTTCATAGAAAGGATCATTCCATTACAATTCCTATCGAGTCCACTGTTTGAGAATACCCTCATGGTGGTTTAGTCAGTTAAGAAATAAATAAATAAAAAAATCAATTGCTAGAGGAAGATAGAAGGAAGGACCCGGTAATCTTAGACTTTATTTAAATTGATCCCACACCTAGCCTCAAGGTAGATAAGAGACCAGGCAAAAAAGGCAAATATAATAGCAGTCGTGCGCAAGCAAGTTGTTTCTTTTATGACACGAATCTCTATAAACTTGACATGAGAACATTCAATGACATGTCGAGTAAATGGGCTGTGTCGATATCTTCTCAACATCATTCGAGATTGATCAACGTGCTCTACTATTGTGTGCGATGAATGTTCTTCCAGCCTAGTAAAAATATCCCATATTAACAACTTTAATCTCTTGTCTGTGAAAGCTAGTACAAACACCTAGAGGGGGTGAATAGGTGCAAAAACAAATTTCCCTGAGAGAAGTGTGCAACTCTAATCAACAATAGATTATGAAAAGGAAATTAGACTCTTGTAAACAAATTGAGTTACGATCAAAGTAAAAGAGTGTAGGGAAGAGAATAAGAACACATGGTTTATAGTGGTTTAGCTTAATCCAAGCCTACATCCACTCTTCCGCACTGACAGCCCACTGGCTGGATTTCACTATGAATTAAAAGAATTGTTACAGTAAAGCTCTTCCTTGATTCCACATTGTAGAAACTCTACTACACTTCCTCAAGGTCTCACAAAGATATAAACTCTCTTTTGAGTACAAGATTTCGTTCAACAATTGAATTGACTAAGAATAAGGAGCTTCAGACTTTGGAATTCTTCTATCGCGCACACACTCGAACAACTGGAACGTCTTCCTTATATACTCCTTCATGCCATCACACCCGTTGGCACTTACCAAATGAGTTCTTCCAATTTACCTGTTGGACAGAATTAATTATTGAGATTTCGAGTTATTTAAGGAATATGACGATAGCTCCAATCCTGCTTGCCCATACAATCAGGATCTAGGTTTTCATAAGTAGAACATTCCAAGTATATTTTGCCAATCAACGGATCCAAAATCCCTAAATCAATCTCAATTTGAATAATGGATTCTGACATGCTATATCCAGCCAAGAGATCTTCTTCAGTCGATAGAATCAAATCCTCAACGAAATACCCAGTTCTGGATAAGCCTTCTTCGACGGTCTAAAAACTGTTAATGAGGATAGACTTTGAGTCTTGAGTCTGGCAGTCCGGAGGTCTTCAGACTTTGATGAAAGAGTCTGCAAGTCTTCAGACTAGATCGATAGAAACATTTTGTCAACTTCAAAACACTCAAGGAAGTTTTCTCCAACATTGTCGATTGGCACCTCTTTTTTATCTGTTGCACTTTAATTCAATGTGAAAAATGGAGAGTGCATCGTGCTCAAGAGGGACCATAAATTTACTTCTCTTTTCTTTAAATTTATGAAAAGAATAGCTTGGGAACGAGGATAGATCGATGGTTTTCCCGTTTTGACAAGTTGGTGCCAATGATTGGATTCTTACTATCTTGATTTTACTGTATGTAATTTTTCTGTGAGACAATTTTGATGGTTGTTTGTTTGTGAAACAAACAAAATAATTTTTTTTCCTTATCTTACATAGGAAAGTTGGAAGGATGTGGGCCACTGTATAAATATGAGTGTCTTCTAACTTATTCTAATGAAGACAATGGCTTGTGGGCTAGATCCCATAATACCCAACGATGGCCCATGTGTCCAATGACACAAGCGGTGCCATATGCATAGGGTATCTGAAGGCCTTTAATCAACATTACCAAACCATCTTGGACGGCCATCTCTTATCTCAGAATGCCTTCTAGAAGTTATCCTACGGTGGTGAATTTATTGTTGAGATCTAGCGCCCGCGCTGCTTTATGTTTGCAAGCCATATACTAGGCAAAATTTATAGACTATATGAGTTTAGCTTCTGTTGCATAGTCTGTCAGAGTTTGAGGAATAGGCCAAAAGGTGAGAACAACTTATAATTTCTATATATTCAGTCTTATGTTTTACATTGTACAAGCTCCTATTTATAATACAATGAATGTCTAGCTATGGAAAGAATAAATGAAAATACATTAAATCAAATCCAATCTTGGATTGATATAATCTATCGGTTATAATTGCCCGCAATCTTGGATTTTTATTTGAAAGTGTCACGTCCCGATCCTCCGGGCTCATGCCCATCCTGCTTGGTCGATATAATAGCGATGTCTCAGGACGCATTGTCGACCCATTTATTTTAATATACGCATGCAGAAGCAGATATAAAACCCCAGACAATAAAACAATAGGATAAGAAAGTAGGGAAAACTTTTTCAAACTAAAACAAGCATTTTTATAAACGAACGAGTTTATATACAATGCTAGGCTGTTTACAAATATATCGGCTTAACAAAAGGGAATTGTCCTATGACTCTCTGATCAGACATGTTCGCCGATTCTTCGGTCTCCACCTTCCCAGATTTCGGGGCTTCCGGTCCTCCTCTCACTTCCTCTAAGGACTTGAAAATGGTTATATAATAATCAGTGAGACAATGTCTCAGCAAGTTCAATCCCCTAAGACATGATTAGGAAGAAAATTACGCCCTAAGGGCTGCCTAAGCACACACAGGTGTCAGAGGACTTACCTTGGCCTCAGTTCCTCCCTGTAAGTCAGTTCGAATAATAAATACTGATAATTATATCACTCAATCAAATCGGATCGAATAATCAATCAATCAATCGACCCAGTCGATTACATGTCATTAGGACCATCTCTTGGTTGGCCCATTCAATACTATCTATGAATCTAATCAAATCCAGGACTCCTCATTGTAACTGAAATATAGATAGTATATTATCCTATCTCCATATGACATATAGAGCCATCGAGCGGATATGCATAACGTTCTATCTCCAAGATGACATATATAGTCATTGAGTCATCATAACATACTTGTGCATAACGTTCTATCTCTAAGACGACATATGGAGTCATCAAGCCGTTATAACACACCGTTCTTTCTCACGATGACATATAAAGTCATCGAACTATTATATCATATCGTCATTTCTCCAAGATGACATATAGAGTCACCGAGCCGGTACACATAATTCCTTCTCAAGATGACAGGAGAGTCATCGAGCTATAATAGTATAACGTCCATTCTCCAAGATGACATACGAATCATCGAGCCGTTATAGTATATTGTTCCGAAGATACAATCAATTTACTCTTTTTATCATACTCGATAAAAATACACGTGTATGGGTACACGACCGGCCTTAACCAAAATACAAGGTTTTCATTTCTGAACCTCCCACTATTTTTCGTAGTCCCAAAATAAATTTTTGGCACTGTAGACCGATATCTGGTAATTTTCCACTTAATTACCACAATTATCCAATTTTTTGAAAGTAATACCCACAAACACTAATCACAATCAATTTGCATAATCAGCTACTCAATTAGATAAACAGAGAGCACCACTACGATCATCACGAA
Source organism: Eucalyptus grandis (assembly GCF_016545825.1). Taxonomy (NCBI): domain Eukaryota; kingdom Viridiplantae; phylum Streptophyta; class Magnoliopsida; order Myrtales; family Myrtaceae; genus Eucalyptus; species Eucalyptus grandis. The sequence continues at coordinate 25,768,380 of NC_052621.1, forward strand.
ATTCCGGTAACCGACTATCCCGGGTTAATTTCCAAAAAAAATAAAATAAATAAATAAATAATTATGGAAAATATTAAATAAATACAATAAATGCATACTTAGGCCCGTAATGCCTAATTATATGCCAGAATGGGCTCGGAAAATTTTCGAGACTCGTTAAATAAATACTAGAGTCTATTTACTCGCTAATTGCACTAACTAACCACCTAATATGCAATGGTAATTAATTAAATTCATTAATCTAATCTAATCTAATCTAACCACATAATCCATCTTAGCCTAAACTAATTAACCCATAAGTACAATTAACCTACTAAGCAAGAATTAGTGAGTTAAACTCACTTGATTCGCGAGCCGATCGGTTCAAATCGATGGGGACGCAATAGGGCTCGATTTTCTCCAAAGTGGGCATAGCTTTCGGGACTCGAAACACCTCCAAAATGGGCCAACACAGTGTTGGAAACCCATTGGTTTTGCTTTCTGTTTTGGGCTGCAAAAGAGAGAAATAGAGGTGGAAAGGGGCAATAAGGACCGGCAAAGGTAGCAAGGGTCGGTCGCGGGTTAGGGCGGACCTCAGCGGCCTCCGGCGACAGCTCACGGTGGCCCAGGCATCCACAGTAGCCTGCTGGAGGCACAGATGGGGGTAGAGATGTGGCTGCAGCGGCGAGCATGCACGGGCGAGTGCGAGGTAGCGACGGTGCGCGAACAGCGAACGGTGGTGTGCAAGCGGGTCGGGGCTTCGAACAGCTCCTCCACTGGCTTCTACTGGTCTTCTTCAGCTGTTGGACACCGAATAGCAATGAGAAAGAGGGAGGAAGGAGTGTCGGCATCTTTGAGGGAGAGAAATGGGGCAAGAGGGGGCCTACCAAGCCTTATTTTCTCTCTACATGTTCCCTTGACTCAATCACAGTGAAGGCTGGCTTCCTTGGCCTCTATTCAGCCACCAAGGCACACTTGACAACCTTAGAGATGGTCCAAAATGGCTAGGCAAGGGGGAGCTACGAATTTCCTTTAGTTCCTCTTCAATTGGTCTTCTTTTCCTTCTTAAATCAAGACAATTTGGCCTCAATAAATTCAATCAACACCTCAATGATCAAATTGGTATTTTTCCTCACCAATTGATCCCACTTGCTTTCCAATTTTGCAATAAAAAAGATCACCGATATTTTCTGAACAAAAACGGCCCTAGGATGACTTTTTCCCAAAAAGTCTCGGTTTGCAGAAAATTCTTTTGAGACTGAGTCGATGTTCTTAGAATTAATTGTGACATGATAGAACTTTCAATTTCTGAAATCAGATTCAAATCCGCAGTTAATTTCAATCTGGCATTTTTTAGCGTGACCTAAGCTATCGGGTAACTTTTAGAAATTTTTAGTGCAAATGACCCGTTGTCGATTTTCTTTGAGCCACAATGAATCTCTTCGACACATTGGCGACCCTCATTGTCGTGAAAATTTTAAGATTTCAAATACGGACACAAGGTACCAAAACGATAGAAAAAATCAAACTAGTGTCGATCAATGATAATTTTGCAATTTAATGGGATCACTCATATTTAACCACTCATCTCAGTCGAACCGACCTATCTCTGATCTCTAATCGATTTACATTTGTGCTGTAATGATCTTGGCAGATGAACATAGTTGAGCAACCGATTATTGGTCGAATCCTTAAGTCTATTTGCCTTAAAATCCCTAATAGCTTTCATAGGTAGTCTAGTTATCTCACGAGTGATCAACTCTGAGAATAGCATTATAGGCGCGTCGATAAAATGCCCGATTATTTAATTGAAAGCAGAATTGAAAATCTAGGATGTCACAGAAAGTGCTAGTACAAACACTTAGATGGGGTAAATATGTGTTTAAAATAAACCTTGTTAAATAATTGCAGAATAAAATAAGTTATGAGCAAAGTTTGAATAAGAACCGGAGTCTGATAAACGAGCCACCAGACTTTTGGTAGACGTTCAAAATCTGTTATGTGATGGAACAAACTTTTGAAATAACCTGTAAGTATGCAACAAACTTAAATAAAAAGAGTTAAGGAAAGAGAATGTTACACACGAAATTTATAGTGGTTCGGCTTAGATCAAGTCTACGTCTACTCTTCCATGCTAACAGCCTTCTGGCTGGATTCCATTATGCGATCAACAAGAGATTACAATTTTGAGTGCAAACATTTAGTGATAGATCACACTATCATATTAAATCACTCTTTTGGTATTTCTCTCACGATTACAAACGTTTAAGCTCACAAGAGACAAGTGTATAATCGAAGTTCGTTTAAACTTTGGAATTATAAATTCTATGCTCCGTCTCTCACTTACTCATTGGTCATTGATCTTCTTATATACTCCTCCACTTCTAAACTAGCCATTGGATAGTATTTAGAGAATCGTCTTCCAATCTACTCATTGGACAGATCTATATCAAGAAGATTTAATAGTTGTTGAGTGACAGAAGTAGAATCCAAAATTGATTTTAATCGCTCATACAAATAGAATATTGGTTTCCATAAGTAGAGTTTCTTCGTATAGAAAGTTCTTGTCTTCAAGATCCAATTGTCAATCAATTAGATTGAGTCAATCAAATCTATCTTGATGTAGAATCCAAACCAGATCACTAGTCGTTATATATTTGGGGCTTGTATTACGTTTTGTCAAGTTGTTTCATTTTGAACATGCTTCATTTTGAATCTGCTATGTTCTGAACTTGAGTCTTGTTTTGGACCTTGTCATGTTTTGGACTTATGTCTTGTTCTGGATGATGTAGACTTTACAATCTAGATGTAAGTTTGAATATATTCTGCTTTTGAACATATTTAGCCTTAAGGTTTGAACACGGTCTGAATAAGTTCAACTTCAACATAGAGTCTATTTTCTAGTTCTTCCAAGTATAGATTTCGACAATATCCTTTACATATTCCAAGCCCTGGACATCTCTTTAAATATTTTACAACCGTCAAGGCTGCATTCATATGAGACTCCTTCAGATTATGCATAAATTGACTGAGTAATTGCACTGCATAACATATATCTAGCCTGGTCATGGTGAGATATATAAGCTTCCCTACAAGCCTTTGATAACGAGATGGGTCTTTGAGTAATGGGTTATCAGTCTCAGAGGATGATTTAGCATCATAATCAATGGTAGTTAACTTGATGTTTTGATTAATAGGAATGGCAGCCGATTAACATCTTGATAAGCCTATTTCAGATATGATTTCTAAAACAAATTTCCGTTGGCTTAGAGAGATTCCCAAGTCTGAGTGGGCAATCTCAATATTGAGGAAATACTTGGGAGGTCCCAAGTCCTTAATGCAAAAAGTATAATGTAGGTATTCTTTGAGACTCTTGATAGCCAATCCATTGTTTCCCATAATAAGTATATTATTAACGTATATAATCAGGTAGATTGATGACGATCCAAGTGAAGAGAGCATTGTTGTGCTTGGATTGCTTGAAACCAATGGTTGTAAGAGCTGTAATGAACTTTGCATACCATTGTTGAGAAGCTTGCTTGAGCCCATAAAAGGACTTATGGAGCAACAAACTCTAGGCTCTCCCTATCGTGGTAATCTTGATGGAAGGTCCATATATATTTTCTTATCAAGATCACCATGAAGGAAGGCATTGGGAACATCCATTTGATGTAAGTCCCAATCTCAGAAAGCAGCAACAAAAAGAAAGGAGCGAACGGTAACGTCCTCTGTGACTGGAGAGAATGTCTCATGATAATCAAAACCTCACATTGTGTAAAGCCTTTGGCCATTGAGTGGGCCTTATACCATTCAACAGATCCATTGGCCTTGTATTTGATCTAATATACCAATTTGCAGCCATTGGGTTTTCGATGAGCACTTGATGGGACTACATTCCATGTATGACTTTTTTTTTATTAAGGCATGCAACTCTGCTTCCATGGCCTTTTGCCACTGTGGATCACAAATTGTTTCATCATAGGATGATGGCTCTATCTCCTCGGAAATACGACTAATGTTGTACATATGGTCCATAGACAAGCAATCGAACAAAACATAAGAGGAAATAGGATATGAGGTACCTCTTGAGTTGAGCGGTGCATAGATATAGTCCTTCGTCCACATATGAGGGTGAGTGATCCGTCCTGAACGTCATGGGGGAATATGATCAGGTGTAGGAGATGATAATTTTGAAGTGGATTGTAAAGATAATTGGTTTGAATCAGAACTTGCTTTGATGTGCATTGTTGATTTTGCAACTGAATGATCTGGAGTAGATGGGGAATTCGTAGCGGTCTTGACCACTAGAGAAGAAGTCGGAGCATCTAGAGGCGGGACATGTACATAGTGGGAAATAGGAGATGAATCTTCTTCGAATAGAAAATGCCCATTTTGATGATTCGAGCTAGAAGACTCATTTGAAGATGCTTCATCCTGAAAAGGAAAAATGTCTTCATGGAAAATGACATCCCTGCTAATAAAGAAGTTCCTTGTCGATGGCTCAAAAACACGATATCCTTTCTAAAGAGTTGGATTATCCCATGAAGATGCATCGTTTGGCCCGAGCACCCATCTTGTCACAAGGACCCATCTTGTCATGAGGACTCAGGGTAGTAACATAGTATAGGTAGCCAAAAACCTTTAAGTGATTAACCTCTGGCTTCAAAAGGAGTATGTTCGTTGAGAACCTGAGTCGGCATGCAATTGATCAAGTAAGTTGTTGTGAACACACAATTTCCCTAGAAAGTCTCAAGAATGGACGCTTGGAATTTGATGGCACGTGCAAGTTCCAAAAGATAACGATGCTTATGCTCAACAATCCCATTTTGTTGAGGGATGTAAGTGCACGTGTTTTCATGCATAATTCCATGAAAGGAAAAAAGTAATTGACAGTCATGACTAAAAAATTCTTTTCCATTATCTGTTTGAATATGTTGAACATATTTCTCAAATTGATTTTTTGACATGGTTAAAGGATTCTTTAGATGGGAGAGAGCTTGATTCTTTGACTACATAAGGAAAACCCATGTTGCACGAGAATGATCACCTACAATGGTGAGGAAGAATTGATACCATCTCGATGTGGGCTGTGATAGGGATCCCAAACGTCCTTATGGGAAAATGGGCGAGCGATTCTTTAGCAAGAGGGTAAATTTTGCATTGAGGATGTGGAAAGGAAACACTATGGCCCAAATGTTGATGGGAAATGATAACTTTATCATTGGAATAATATTACACAATGATCTTTTATTCATGGAAAATTGTGATAAATCAAAATTTTTGGGAAAACTAGTCCAAAAAGACAATCCTTGCAAAATACTACTAAAGCTCATTAGTTTCCCAGTCGAAAGAGCTTGAAAGAGATGAGTATTAGAATTAAAGAGAATACAACAAGAATTATTCTCACAAGCCTTTGATATTGAGATACGGTTGAACTAAAACTAAGAAACATAAATGACATTTTGAAGGATAATCAAAGGAATTTACCATCCCTATCTTTGTGACATACATGGGATTTCCATTTGGAAGCTTCACAGTCATAGGGAAATGATTTTTATGAGTATGGGAGAAAAGACTTTCATCATAGATAATATGGTCACTAGCATTTGAATCAATAATCCATGCATCATAAGAATTAGAGTTGAGGCAATATGAAGCTTGCCCCTTTATCAAAAGTTTCCAGTTGTCTCAGTGCCCTCATGATTTGTTGATATTGATTTTGTGCAATCAATTGATTGTGCCCAGTGACTTGATTAGTTGATGATTCATTATTTCCTTTCTTCCTAGGTTTGCCGTGCAATTTCAATAAAGTTTCCACCATGTGATGTGGCCACTTGCAATAATCACAGTATAATGTCCCTTTTCCTTTATTATTTCCTTTTAAGGATGATGTGGCATTGCGAGGGTCGTGCGATGCTTTAAAAATAGGTGCCATTGTGGCTTGTTGAGAGCTGATGGCTTCAGCCAAATAAAAGCCTTTGGATATTTGGAGCCTATCATAGACGTTCATCCCAAAAAGATTAGGGCTTCTTTCTCCTCCTTTGCTTGTAGCAACAGCTCGACTGCCACCTTCTCCGTGAAGACCGAGAGATTTATTGGCCGATCCAAGGACAGACGGAAGGCTGCAGGTTGATGGTTGCCCGAATCCGTAACTGGTGAGCCCTGGCGAGACAACCTCAGTTGAAGATAGTTCAGATTTGAATGCAGCAAGGGCTATCCCTTTTCCGGTTCGTGCATGCTTAGCTACGGTTGCCTTTTGGCTCTCCTCTTGGACCGCTAATTGGTAGATTCGCTTGAGCGGTAGTGCCGGCTCCATCGCAAGGGTTTAGGGCCTGAATGTGAGTAGCTTTCATTCAATATTAGTAGAAAATGCATTGCTTTCTCCCTTTCTAGCATCGCTCGATATTGTCGAAGCGTTTCCTTTGGCCCCTCAAGCTACTCTTCAACGGCCTGGAGTTTGTTCCACAAGGCCGAGAGTCGGTTGATGCATGTTGTCACGGATTGATTTCCTTGTTTTAGCTCCGAGATGGCTTGGGTGCGGGAGAAGATTTTGTCCCAGCCGAGCTTTCCGTACATCTCACAGATGTTATCCCAAATTGCCTTCGAGTCTTCGATTGGTGGAAGCTCGACGGCCACCTTGGGAGCCAAGCAATTACTGATCCATGTCCACACGAGCTGGTTACATCTTTGCCAGTGCTGCTGTGAGCGTTGTCTATCAAAAAAGGCACGGTTTCGTTGAGGAACCCATCTTTATCTTTGGTGACCAATGCCCGTCGGAGATCTGGAGCTGAGGTACTATAGTTTTCGGGTCCACTAAGTTGTAAGAAGATGAGTTTTTGTTCAAGGCCGTCCCCCGGCAACGTATAGAGTGGATTGCTTGGCTTCGGTCAACCATCGTTGGCTAGGATGACATATGGCAGGAATTCATGTCCTGAGATTAGGTAGGGATTTACTCCCTGACCTTGTGATGTGGGCTTGGGTCCTAAGCCCGTTTGACATCCTAGAACGTCATCGATATGTGTATTTTATATTACTAATCTCTTTTAGCATGTGGAAGCGAAAACAAATATTTATGAATATTCTTTTAATGATTAAAGCCTTACAATTATAACCAACATACTTATATATATATATATATATATATATATATATATATATATATATATATATTGTGACACCCTGAACCCTTCGTAGGTTGCCTCCAGCGTCAATGTTACACCTTATTACCTTTCTCCTTTGAAGAAGCGTCGTAATTCATCGACACTTTTTTTTTTTTTTATAAACAAAACGGTCCCAGCGCGACTCACTAGCGGAAGCAAATTTAAACATCACCATCTCTCCCCCTACCAACCATGATACAAATACACACCACTAATCACCATAATTTTATAGACAAGCCATGACACTTTATTTACATATATCTTCAAGATGTGACTTCTTTTGGGTCGGTACATCAAAAAGGAAAAGCTAGGACTCAGCTAAAACCTCAAAAAGAACCCTCGACCCTCTACATCACATGTGCACAACCCCCATCATAAGTGTCGGCTAACTATCCAAAAAGAAACAGCCCCTACTTGTCACGCATGGCCTCACACCCAGTCCGGTGTGTCGGGCGGCGGCGGTGGCAGCATCCTCTCATCACCCCATCGCGGCGAACGTGGACGGAGACAAACTCTGGACAATCGGGCCCTGACCAGGCCTATGTCGTACGAGACAAAACAGCGCACACGTATATAGGTGAGTCCAGGTACAGAAGGACAACTGAACTCCTCACACTCTACCTCAACGTCGGACGGTAACCCATAAAATGCACCACACGTGACGGCAGGAAGCGGCATACTGCTAATCTGAAATGTTGGTCCCCAAAGGGGTGAGTACAACCACTCAACAGATAAGGAATTTAATAACAACTCAATGCATCAGGCAAATCATACATGCATTGCATGCGTTACTTACCTTGAAGCCATGCGCATACTATCATGCATCATCATATCATACGTGTCATCATTATATCATACATTTCATCATCATCATGGCATCACCACATCACACATGTCATTATTGTCATGGCATCATTATATCATCATGACATCATCACATTACACATGACATCGTGCCATATCATATATCATCATCATTATCATCATCATGCATATCATGCCATGGGTGATCATCATTATTTCACATCACATATCATCATCATCATCATCCTCATCATCATGCATATCATCATATATATCATATATCATCATCATTATCATCATGCATATCATGCCATGGGTGATCATCATTATTTCACATCACATATCATCATCATCATCCTCATCATCATGCATATCATCATGTATATCATATATCATCATCATGCATATCATCATGCATATCATGCCATGGGTGATCATCATTATTTCACATCACATATCATCATCATCATCCTCATCATCATGCATCTCATCATGCATATCATGCCATGGTTTAATTTCCACTTTTAGCTTTCAATTTGATCACCACATCACCCATTCCTCGAATCATCAATTTCATCATCCCCTCGAGCAAAGACCTCCGAGGCTTCCGACATTCAGCCATCCCAGGCCACTGGGCATCCGACCCCCCACATTCCGGGCATCTCGCATCCCAACTGGCATCATGAGGCATTCCCTTTGGGCAGAAATCTCCGACAGGGCTTCCGGCATTTACACTCCCTGGCCGAGCATCCCGCACCCCAATCTTGGCATCGCGAGGCATTCCCTTCGGGCAGAAACCTCCGACAGGGCTTCCGGCACCCCCACGTTCCGGGCATCCTGAATCTCCCAAGGCCATCCGGCAATGCATCTCTATACATTCCGGGCATTATCCTCCACCACAACCACCTCCTCACTTATCATTATCCACATTTACCATTATTTTGATCTCAATTTAATATGGCATATGGCGTGACATCAAACAAGTCATACTTGGCATAAGATTCACACATGCATCACAATTCAATGTCATACATACACCAATATCTTATCATACATGCTACATGGTGTAATCATTTATGAAATTTATGGCCAATAAAATAATCCATTTTATTTTATTATTTTATTTAAATAAATATTAAATTCCATATCTATAAATTCCCAAAATTATAAAAATTCAAGAAATCATTAAACAAACCAATAGGATGACAATTTCATGCAAAATTCATGGCCAAATTGAATTTTACACAATCTCACCATTTTCACAAAACATCCTATGATTCTCGGATGAAACCAGAACGCACGGTTTTCGAAGAAATTCAATTAAAATATCCATATGGCCTCCAAAAATTATGAAATTTTACTGAGTTATAGCCAAGACATTTTCGTACAACTTTCATGAGAACTCCAAGCCAGATTCCTTTTAGATTATTTTATACAGTCTCACGAAGCTTTTGGATCCATTACCGCATCGTCCAGTGCAAGCTTCTCCGAAATATTGAGATTTCACCTACCTATTCTCTTTAGTTTTCTCTGAAATGTGGATATGTTATATATCAAGATGTCCTTTACAAGTTTCATGAAGAGATATAGGTCAAATAACCATAATATAGTCATCATTTAGGTCCTTGAAGTCTCGGGTATCTCGGAATACATCACCAGAATCATCGTCTTCAAGATCTAGTTGATTTACTAGGATATTCTTGTTAATTTCACTTAAAATTTGAGTATGTTATAGTTTAAGATATTACAACTTTCATGAAGAAATCGAAGTGATATTCTCAACACAAACCAACATGCAATCACAAATCCAGCAAGAGGTCAGTAAAAACTCTCCAGATCTGAGGTCTCCGTAGGATGAGACTTTAACCCCTCAAATATCCATAATTTTCCACTAAATTTCAGTATGTTGTATTTCAAGATGTTAGCTACAACTCTCATGAAGAAATTGAAGCCAAAATCGGACTCTAAACACACATGCAAGCTCAAACAACTTTCTGACTTACGTGATCCAAGCAAGAACAGTCACCCCATCCACACACAACTCATCCATGCTTCGGTATTTCTCATCTAACACCCAAGAATTCAACATGCAAACAACATACAAGCATGCATGAGAAGCTATAGGACTCCCACTTGCCTCTAGACCGGTCGGTCGACGGCGTAAGGCGGCGAACACGGCGGCACACGGCGGACGGACGGCGGTTCCTCCTCCTCTCTCTCGGCCGCTTCCCCCTCTCTCTCTCTCGAAATCTCTCTCTCGCACAACTCTCTCTCTCTCTCTCTCTCTCTCTCTCTCTCTCTCTCTCTCTCTCTCTCTCTTTGGGCGAGCAAATGACCGGCCACCCTTCTCTCTCTTCCCCTTTTTATACCTTCAAATCCTCATGATTAATAATGATTGCTTTGCCTTAACCATGGCCAATGCATGGCCTTTTTTGTGCCACTTGTTACAACACTTGCATGCATCATGGGCCTTGGAGTTGGGCCATCCAGCCACTCTTGGGCCTCCCCTTGGGCTGGTCGACAGCCCCCTTCCATGGGCTTCTATTGGGCCGACTAGCTTGGCCCATCAAGGCTTCGGCCAATGGGCCTAAGGCCCATCCCAAAAATTAACTTTCCCCCCCCTTTTTTTGAATTTCTTCTATAAATATATTTTTTTTAAATTTCAATTTTCATCTTGGCCAAAGTCTTGGGGCATCTTGTTTATTGAAATTTAATTTATAAAGTACATGGCCAAGCATAAATTATTAATTTATCAAATTTAAATTTTCACAATCATATGCACAAATCATCTAATTAAAAGACTAATGGCTAAAGCATAAGCCATGGAAATTTTTATCACCTAATTAGAGACTTTAACACACCTTATGGCTTGTCATTGAATTTTGGGATGCCACACACACACACACACACACACACACACACTTTAACACACCTTATGGCTTGTCATTGAATTTTGGGATGCCACACACACACACACACACACATATATGTTTTTTTTTATATCAAAGTCATGGGTCGATAACTTCTCCATCTGCTGCGTCTCCAATATCCAGATTGAAGCTACTTAACGGGTCAACTAATTCTCCATCAAGATTTCGATACTAGGCAATGAACTGGAAAGGAACTCATTCCGTGAAACCTTCTACGTCAACCCGTATTGTAGAACTACACTTGGTATATATTATTCCAGGCTTTGGTTGGAGCACACTTTCATAAAAAGCTTCATTATATATAAGGACTCCATAATGCAATGGTTAAAGGGGTATCCATTTTGCATGTTTAAAAAATAAGAGGGATGATCAGAAGGCTAGTAAATAAAATCTCTAGTTTTAAGTTAGAAATATTATCTCACCACTTCACTTGGTGCACACAAAATGAATGTGTAATCATCCAATAAGTATGATACAAATATAAATAGATTTTACCTTTCATTATCTACCATAAAAATTATCAACCAACAAAACGTCCATCTAGACTCATGCATGTACACACCATATTTCACACAAATGATTTGGTTCTACGCATAGTAATGTATTTTATTTATTAATGCTTCATCATTCCAAATACTCCCGGGATATCCTGCTACACGGGGCATCCCAACACACGAGGTATCTCATCTCCGATGCATCCTGCAATACTCCTTGAGGCATCTCGGCACACAGGACTTCATCACTCACCGTTATATGAGTGACAAGATTACATTAATCTCATTCAAGTTATGATATATGTAGACTCACAAGCATAGCACACATATCCCAACTCAATTTAATGTATTTGTTAAATAACCGCATATGAAATAACACACATATTCTGGTTATTAAAGTCTGGATATTCAAATGAACACATTTTGAGTCTAGATATCGAGCAGGTTCTAGACATCAAAATTTGATAAATCAAATGAGTATATTTTAAATTTGAATGAATAAGCACATTCTAATCATAAAGTCGGAATAACCAAAAGGGTAATTTTTAGCTTGATAGAAACTTATAGAACAAAGGAACATATCCATCAATGGATTGAATCAACAAATGAACGGATTTAATGAGGAGTACATTCATATTCAGTAAAGTCTATCTGAACTAATAAACAGACATTCACGAATAGATTCACAAATTGGCAAATTCAGCAAGTGAATAGGACTCACCAATGAACAAATTCGAGCAAATTCACAAATGGAAAAAATTCTGTCATAAGAAATTCCAGCAGAAATAAGTGAAACAAACCAATTATAACTGGTAGAATTCTAATAGAGCTAAACAGAACAAACATGTAATTGGTCATCGAGATGACTAAGACAAAACGACCAGATTCTAACTACTTAAAATGAAACAGAAAAAAGCAGAACGAACTTGCAATGGGTTATCAAGCTAATTATGGTAGAACGACCAAATTCTAACTACCCAAAATGAGATAGAAAGAAACATAATGAACATGCAATGGGTCACCAACATAAAGATGGTAGAATGGCCAGATTCTAATTATCCAGAATGAGGCAAAAAGAAGTAGAGCAAACATGCAATGAATTATCAAAACAAAGATGATAGAATGACCAAATTTTAACTATCCAAAATGAGGCAGAAAGAAGCAGAACGAACATGCAATAGGTTATAAAAAATAAATATGGTAGAATGGCCAGATTCTAACTACCCAAAATGAGACAGAAAAAGACATAACGAATATGCAATGGATTACTAAGACAAATACAACATAATATTCTAGTTACCCAGAATGATGCAAAATAAAGCAGAATAAACATGTAATGGGTCACCAAGACAAAGATGACAGAATAACCAGACTCTAACAACCTAGAATGAGGTAGAAAGATGCAAAATAAACAAGTAATGAGTTACGAAGATAAAGATAATAAAATAATCATATTCTAACTACCCAGAATGAGGTAGAAAAAAACGGAACAAATATACAATAGATTATCAAGATAAGTATAACAGAATAATCAGATTTTAACTACCCAGAAGGAGGCATAAAGAAACAGACCAAATATGCAATAGGTTTTCAAGGCAAATACAATAGAATGACCATATTTTGGGTACCCAAAACCACATAGAATGAACCAGAATGAAACAGAACAAACTCACAACAAATTATCAAAGTCACTTAACAACCACCATACCCACATCAAAACTTCACCTCTCATCCAACCAACCAAGATAAAAGTAACTAAGTAGATTTGAGCCAACTTAACATTATAAATTTCACTTACCTAAACACAACTGCAAATCACAAGCTACTAAATGCTTTCCTCACCTTAGTAGCTCTTGAATATGAATTTTGCTCTCCAAATACTTGGATTAAAAAGTAGAATTAACTGATGTAATTTCTGTTTGAGTTTTGAGGGACCAAAATGGGTTATCTGGCAAGATAGAAGAAATTTTGTTTAAATTAATTAAGATAATTTAATTTCTTGCAATGTTAGGTGTAAATTTGCATGTTAATATTCAGCTTGATGTGGCAATAATGCAAAACAAGGTCCTTGCACGTGGCCAAAGAAAATTCAAGAAGAGGATGAGTCATTTGGGGGATAAATCATGATTTAATCCTTGATGTCGAAATTAGTAATGAAAATATTGTTTAGTAAAGACATATGGCCGTGCAATGCATAATATAAAGGCAAGTGGTCCTTTAAAATTCTAATTAATAAATTTTGTAAGGAAAATGTAGGAAGAGAAATGTAATCCACTTCTTACACATTCACTAGCATAAGGTTATCCACTATTATTAATAATTAACTAAAGTTTACACAATTTATAACACCATTAACTATTAAAGACAATAATAATTTAATTAATACTATTCTACTATTAGCACATGCATAATTTAATTCGAATGCTGAACTTGAGATGATGTACGTTTATGAAAATTACCCATCACGTCTTCCGAAATTAACAATTCGACTAAAATTTTCATGTAATCATCCGAATACTGAGGCAAATAATACTTAGTAGCTTAAACCCTAAGTATTATTATCACTTTCTAATATTACATAATTACAAATATGGAAATTTAGGATGTCACTACATGGACCCACCTAGCCTATCTCAATGTTGAAGGGTGTTCGTTCTCCTTCAGTGGACTGGGCTTCAAGGTTCGAGAATCCTTCTACAGGCGTGCCGTACGAAGCCCAGGGTTGACTTGAGCTAGCCGCCTACGGGCCCTGAAATGGAAACCGTTGGACTAGTGGCCATTGGACGGGGCCGGAAACATTTCCCGAAGCAAGGGCCGGATCTGAGGTGATTTGAGTCATAGATCGCACATCTTCAGCCATATCAACCTCCCCTGGATTTTGAAGTGAATTCGGGTTCTCCTCCACTGAAGTATTTCCTTCAGTATTCTTGGCCATGATAGAGTTAAATTCCTACTGTAGACTGTTTTGCTTTGCAAGCTTTGAGTTGTAGTAGCAAAAGAGAAGGAAGCAGAGGAAATTTGTGGGCTTTGCGGAAGCTAGGTTGAAAAGAACAGCTCTAATACCATGTCAAAGTTTGAGGAATAGGCCAAGAAGGTGAGAACAACTTATAATTTTTGTATTCAGTCTTATCTTTTATATTGTACAAGCTCGTATTTAAAGTACAATGTATGTCTAACTATGGAAAGAATAAATGAAGATAAGTTAAATTAAATCCAATCTTGGATTGATATAATCTATCGATTATAATCGCCTACAATCTTGGATTGGTATCAATCACAATCTTCGGTTTGATCACAATCTCATGTCCGATTCTCACATATCTCCAACACAGTCTTAAGGATTAAGTTTTTTTCACTCTGTCCCCCTCAACTTTGTCAACTTATCTAAATCTGCCCTAGATAACTGACTTTCTATCAAAATGGGTGAAAACTAACTTAAGTAGTGTCACACTAGTCTTTTTAACTTTTTAAAAGGAGTGAAAGTAATTGGTCACTCAATCTAGTCTTTGCCACTGGCATGGAAGGCTACATGTTTCAAACAAACTGAGCATGTTTAGTTTGTTTGTAATTTTACGTAGTCCAATGTTCTCTACCAATTTCTCCATCCTTTGACCAGGAGAGAATTGAAATTGAAGATTTCTGCATGATATATAATGAAAGTTCGCCTCACGTGGGCAGCACGATTTGATGCCTCATATACATTACACTCACGTGAGTAGCATGTGTGCAAGAATGGGACAACATAAGGCGATAGACACACAAAGTTCTATCGACATTTTGACTTAAAAACAGGCAATTCGAGTGTCTTAAGGACGGAATTCTTGGATAGGAGGGTCATATCATGAACTACGAAAATCAAGGATTGAATCTTTGACGCCTTTTCACTCTTGTTACTGTCAAAGGAGCCCGTTTTCTCCAATAATTTAATTATTAGGAAACGGGTCACCAATGTATTTATAACATACCACTTAATGGTAGAAAAATATTCTGTGCCATGCCTACATCACCTAACATGTCGGTGAATATGATTCAAAAGTGAATAAGCGAAGACAAAGAGGAACAAAATGGAAACCCTCGAGTCCATAAATGATGAAATCCAACATAGGAATCTCGTAAAACCGAAAGCGAAGTACGAAGAACATGAAGAAGGAAATGAAAAGGCGAGTAGATGGACATGACACATGTTATGCCCATGACCATGAGCAAGGCCCAGCTTCGAGAAAGAACTAGAAGCCCATAACCAGAACGTTCGCCCACGCTGACACCTCGTTCCAGAAATCTCACGAACGTACGAGAGGACCTCCTCTTCTCTCCCATAAATACCCGGTGCGTCCCTCGCCTTCCGACAAGGATCCAGCAAGAAAGCATATTACTAATTAACTCCAAACCCGAGCAGAAGTCTATCCCTCGCGTCCTCCGAAATCAAGCGTCAATCCATCCACTGTTACAGAGGCCATGTCGCTCATTCCCAGCTGGTTCGGTGGCCGACGCGGCGACGCCTCCGACCCCTTCTCGCTCGACCTCTGGGACCCCTTCAAGGACTTCCCTTTCCCTTCCTCTTCCCTCTCCGCCTCTCCTTTAAGGGGAAATTCCGCATTCGTCAACACCAGGATCGACTGGAGGGAAACTCCGGAAGCCCACTTGTTCAAGGTCGATCTTCCGGGGCTCAAGAAAGAGGAAGTGAAAGTCGAGATCGAGGACGATCGGGTGCTTCAGATCAGTGGAGAGAGGAAGGTGGAGAAGGAGGACAAGAACGACAAGTGGCACCGTGTGGAGCGTAGCAGCGGGAAGTTCATGAGGAGGTTCAGGTTGCCCGAGAATGCGAAGATGGATCAGGTGAAGGCCTCGATGGAGAACGGAGTGCTCACCGTCACTGTTCCCAAGGTGGAAGAGAAGAAGCCTGAGGTCAAGGCCATTCAAATTTCTGGTTGAGTCTGTGATAGTAACTTGCGAGTGCTAATGTGAATTCGAGGCTTCGTGTGTGCAGAGTCTGTGAGCTTCGTCTCTTTCTTGTGTTTTTGGAGAGTTGTATAAACCGGGTGTTGTCTCTGAGACACTGATGTAATCTGAACTAGCAATACTTTTCTGGATCAATTTAACACCCAATAAAAAAAAAAAATTCACGTTAATGTTGCAATTTCAGTTCCATATTATCTGGTAAATTTGATTGCTCGAGTGGATGTTTGCTTTACTCTTGATCTTGCTTGCCTATCTTTCATTTGGCTTCAAAGCTTCAGGAATTATTTGGATTTTTCCTAGCTAGCAGTTTGCGTAGTGTATTATCCACTTGTTCACGAGCACAAGCAATAAAGTGGGGACCAAAAAAGCTGCCAATAAGAAGACAGAGAGAAAAACCTTACCTAATTTGATGATATTCTTCCCGAATTTGGACCAAGTGCAATCGGACCGAGATCGCGACGATTTTTTACAGCGAACGGCGGCAAGGGTATGTGCACGACAGCCGATGCTCCACGGCGGTGGGGTGCTTGGCAACGTATCGGCTATTCTTCCCTCAAAATCTGTAGCCGCCACCTTCAACCTCTTCTCGGTCTACTCGCCAGAAACTATTCTTTGCTTGCATGAAATAAAATTATAACACCCGTAACGTTACTAGCAAATCTGGAAAAACACCTAAAATAATAAAAGTCCACCGAAATTCTTATGACTCCTCTTTGACCGTAGACTTCGGGGCAAGTGGTGATGTCCAGAGAGCACACTTGCGCATGAATTGGCTTTTGTGGATGAGCCTGGTCAACCATAAACTCCACTGTCCCTCTGCTACGTCCACATATATGTGTCCGTGTGTTGTAAGTAAAGTGGAGAAGACGTTAATATGGAGATGATCAAAATGTGGGATCATCCATGAGACTATGCTTAAATAAATAAATAAAAGACATATGGCGAGATTTTAATCAAAGAAGAAAGCCAAGGCGTGAATCGCATATCCCGTTCTGGTGCTTCTTTAAAAAGTTCAATTACTCCGAGCTTTCGCAAATTAACCATTTGGTGTGTCCTGTTTATTTGTCCTTGATTGTTGGGTCTGTTCTGCGTAGATTTTCGAAGAGAGTAAAACTAACCTGAATCAGCAAAAGCCTCTGTGTGTAAGAGCTTAACTCTGCATAGCATTTTATATCTTTGATTGGAAAAGAGATGAAGAAGATGGAAAATCAAGGGCGAGGTAAGAGATTGGTCCTGGTCCCAGGACCATTCTAGGGCCACCTCACTCCCATGCTTCAGCTGGCAACTGTCCTCAAGTCGAAGGACTTCTCCATCACAGTTGCTCACGCACATTTCAACAGTCTAGATTACTCTGTTTTCCCCGATTTCACCTTCTTATGCATACCTGACGGCTTGTCTGAAGAGGAGGTTCAAAACCCTGATCTGAAAGCCATTATTCTAAGGCTTAATGTCAACCGTGAGTCCAGCTTGAGGGAGTACCTAACTCGGAGCACAAATCATATGGGGCCGGGTGACAAGATTTGCTGTATCATCTATGATGCAGTAGTGTACTTCTTGGAAGCTGTTGCCCACGATTTGAAGATTCCTAGCATTGCTTTACACTCAAGCAGTGCTGCTCCTACCATAGTCCACCCGATTCTTCTCCAGGTGAAGGCATTCCGATCCCAGGTACATGTTGAATTTCTCTTATTTAAGTGACAATTATTTCTTTGTTAATTAATATTATGGTCACAGAGAATCTTGCTCATATTCCGCTTTGTTTATGAGGATGGATGTATTGCCGAAAATTTGTTGCATTTTTAAAATCTGTATGTGTGACCCTCAGCATGACCCTATAGTTTATGATCCGATGAGTCTCCTCTGTGCCTATACCTTTTCTAAGACTGGTTTCTCTGTCATCATCCAAGTTTGACACCTATGCCAGATTATCCCGAGTGTCGTCAAACCACCAAGTATATAAGCCAGTGGGTTGTAGCTCACTCTCCGTGCTGACTACAAATGCCTTTTGATATGCTCTATTAGATTCCATGTTGCAGGCTCTGGTGCCCCTGCATCAGCTCCTCAGGTTCAAAGACCTACCACTCTCCAGTTTTGGAAGTTTGGACTATTTCTTGGAGTTGGTAGTCTTGACCAGTAATATGAGGTCATCTTTGGCCATTATATTCAACACGATTCACTGCCTTGAAGAGTCACCTCTGGCACAGCTTTACCAACAGTACCAAGTTCCAATTTTTCCAATAGGCCCTCCGCACAAACTCGCTCCTACCTCAGCTGTTAGCTTACTGTAAGAGGATACTGATTGCATTCCATGGCTTGACGAGCAAACTCATAATTCAGTCATCTATGTGAGTCAGGGAAGCATAGCACATCAGAATTAAGACCAGTTGTATGAAATGGCTTGGGATCTGGCAAATAGCAGGGAGCATTTCTTGTGGGTTATTAGGCCTGGCTCAATTCCAGGTTCGAAATGGATTGAGTCAATGAATGAAGAATTCGAAGAATGTGTTAAGGACAGGGGATGCATTGTGAAATGGGCACCTCAGAAGAAAGTACTGGTTCATGAGGCAGTGGGAGGGTTTTGGAGCCACTGTGGATGGCACTCCACCCTGGAAAGTATATGTGAAGGAACCATGTTTTGGCGAACAAAAGGTGAATGCGATGTACTTAACTCATGAATGGAGGGTTGGATTAGAACTGGAGGGTGAGATAGAGAGAGGGACAGTAGAAAGAGCTGTTAGAAAATTGATGAAGGAAAAGGAAGGTGAAGAGATGAGGCAGAGGGTCTTGGATTTGAAGCACAAGTGCGATGTTAGTATAGGTGATGGCGGATCTTCTTGCCATTATCTGAGCAAGCCGGTTGAGTTGTTGAGATCATTCTAGCAGCACAGAGTTGTTACTACTAAAGCACCGTACGGAATGAAATTTGTGTAGTGCAGAAAGTGCAAAGGTTTGGTCTTCTCGCATTGAAGAACAGAACAAAACTGATAATGCGTTGATGCACCGACAGGAATTTGTTGGCTTGTCCTATGCGAGATTTGGTCTTCTGGCATTGAAGAACAGAACAGATAATGTTTTGATCCGCTGACAGAAATTTGTTGGCTCGTCACATGCAAGTTTGAGTCAAAGCAATCTCCTTTTTTCTCTCCAACCAGTAGACCCGATCTGAATGGGTCAAATTCACTCCTCTCCTTTCGTATATAAACATGTTGAATAAACTTGACATGGTTATTCGTTATCTCACAATTTTGAAACCAAAAATATGGGACGCTTATAATTTGATGGGACACATTAGATCCGTCTAAGATAAGGACTAGTAGAACAAACTTGTCAAATATGTTTAGATGTGTAAAAGTGTGCTCAAATGTGCATAAATATTCTTAGTGTGTTGTGACTAACTTGTCAACATCAAATTTGTTTAAACATTTTATCGAGAGGATCAATCTAGAGATAATAGCAGTCACGTACAAGTGTATTGTTTCTTGGACGACACAAACCTGTGTAAGCTTGACATGGGCACGCTCCATGACGTGCCGAGTAAATGGGCTATGTTGATATGTGCTCAGCCTCATTTGAGATTGATTAACATGCCCTACTATTATGTCCGATGAATGTTCTTCTAGTCTAGGAAAAAACAGACATCGGAAGAAAGGGGAATACCTTTACGAATGTCCTATATTAACAACCTTGATCTCTTGTCATTTGGCATCTTCATTTCTCTGTTGCACTTTAATTCAACGGTGAAAAATGGAGAGTGCATGCTGCTCGCGAGGGACGATAAATTTTCACTCCTCTTTTCCTTAAAGTTTATGAAAGGAACAGCTTGAGAATGAGGACTGACTGACAAATTTTCCCGTTCTGACAAGCCAATGATGGTAAAATCGGATTCTTACCATCACGATTTTCCTGTATGGGATCTTTCTATGGGGCAGTTCCATGGTCCATCAGCCACTGATTGACGGATTCTGAGGCCATAACAAATCTTAACCGCTTGCATTCTTGTGTAACTTCTATACAAAATGTTGTGATACACTAAAATTTAAAGGCAATCACGATAATAGGCAAGATACTCTATTGAATTCGGCGATTGTTGACCATTACGGAATTTATTCCAAATGATCCTTAGAAAAACCCTATTCTATGATCTCTTGAGGGACTAATCTCTCATCGAATCTCATTGTATTCGAGTTATTTAGTCCTAAAGCTTTTAACAATTGCAGCTGGAATATGAGACTTTGTTATCTTAGTAGCATCATTAAAAGCATCAAGAAGTCTATTGGCCATAATTTGTAAATGAATTATATGCTGCACCTCGTTTTTGCACTTTAGAGTCCTTATGTCTAATTAAGAGAATTTTTTCTCATTCTAGGAGAAAACCTTAACTAGTTTTTGTTTTGCAGTTATGAAAGTTGTAGATATCCCAATTGATGAAAACATAATCTCATCAAAATGACAATCTGCGAATCTGACAGTAAAAAGATCACTAGTAGTTGGTTCTAAAAACCTAATGATGTATGGTGAATTAAACCCAACATAAATGTCCAAACGACCTTGCGGACCCATTTTCGTTCTTTTTGGTGGTGCTACAAGTACTTGTACTGCACAACCAAATGTATGTAAATATGAAATATCTGATTTATAACTAAAAGCCATTTGAAGAGGAGATTGTAAAAGACTAGCAGTGGAGCGCAATCTTATTAAGGCTGCCGAATACAAAACAACATGACCCCATGCTATATTGTTGAGACTCATTCTCAATAATATAGTACGAGTAATAATTTAGATATGTTTAATCAAAGATTCTGCAAAACCATTTTTAGTATGAACATACGCGACCGGGTGTTCAACCTCGATTCCGAGTGAAGCATAGTAGGTATCAAAACTCTTTGATGTAAATTCATCAGCATTATTCATCCTCATGCTTTTAATTAAATAATCAGGGAATTGTGCCCAGAGCTTTATAATTTGCACAAGTAAACGTGCAAAGGTGACTTTGCGCATAGATAATAAGCAATCATGACACAATACAAACCCATAGAAGAACTTCTAACTTCTCATGGATGGTCTTTAGACCCATCTTATAAGAGGTAATGCCAATATATACCTTATCTTGCTCATAAATAGTTTCAATATGGTACCCATTATGACATACATCTTTGAAGCTGAGCAGATTCATTTTTAATCTACTGTTTAGGAACGCATCCTCAATATGTAGGATGGTGCCATTTGGCAAAATAATTATCGCATTCCTAAAACTATCAATGATCAGAATATGGCGTAATATTGTATGGATATGTGCCTCATGCAATGTCATACTTGAGAAAAAGTGTATACTACGAAATATAGTATGTGCTGATGTACTATTAAGCAAATAAACATCTTCATTTTTCTCGGTATTTTCCATTTGCATTTATGTTGACAATTTCAGGTATCAAGTATCATAAAATTTACTTATTAGTTATATAGTCAAATAAAATTTCAAAAAGAAATTATTATAATCATAAAATTCGAAGAATGCCTCATCAAAGTAATCAAAGCTCATCAAAGAAATCAGAGACATCCAATGATGCATTTGTTACTTCAGGAGCAAGATGAGTGCCACCAAGAGAGATATTATTGGCCTCAACGATGGTTATGGCAATAGAATTGATTTTAATGGCACGAGATTCATTACGCTTGCTCATATTTTTTTTAAGATGTATGGTATAAATCAACAAAATACTTTGGCGTACAACAAGTACGTGACCAATGTTCAGTCATGCCATAGCAATAGCAAATATTTTCATTAGTCACATTCTTTGATTTCTTTTCTTTGTTATGATTCGGGCCAAAGTTAGATTTTCTAGGGCCATTATTTTTTGCCATCCCTTCAAGGATTAAATTTTTGCCTGTGCTTATAACCTTTAAAATGGCCAGTATTTTTCTCAAAGTTAGCATGTGCTTCAGGCAATACTTTTGAGCCAGTAGGTCTAAGATCATAATTTTTTTGTAGCAATTCATTAGTTTGCTCAGTAGTGAGGAACACATAAATTAATTCAGAGTATGTGACAAACTGATGCTATTGCAATATAATATTCGAAGTATGGAAGGTGAAGAAAGTTTTCTCTAATAGTTCCGCATCAATGAGCTTGATACTGCATAACTTAAGCTGAGAAACAATATAAAATAAAGCAGAGTTATAGTCAGACACTGATTTAAAATATTGCAGTATGAGATTTCGCCAATCATATTGTGCTTGAGGAATGATAACAATCTTCATATGATCATACCTATCATTCAATCTTAGACCTTCAACCTCCTCCACAAGGTCTAAGGGTCTTGAATAGATAAATATTTAGTCTACAAGCTCTTATGCAAATTACAGTGAATAAAAATTAGTGCATTAGTTTTATCTTTTGCATTTGAGGTTCCATATTCTGTAATTGCGCTAGTAAGACCTTACCCATGGAGGTGTATTTTCATGTCAATGCACCAAGATAGATAATTATTTCTACTCACTTTCGGGATGTGGAATTTGGGCTTTTAAAAAATAAATCATTAAATTAATTAGAAAGATTTCCAAATATCCACCGCCACTTCAGGAGCAGAATGATGATTTTAGATTTGAAATTGGCTTTGGGCCAAGAAAAATAAAAATGAAAAATTGATAGGAGAAGATGAAGTATAAGTTGATTAATGAAAATAAAGAGAACACTTACCTTACAAAAATTACTTACTCGGTCGGTAGATCTTCGTGTTGATAATGTGTTGTAAAATATTACGTTGTAGATATATAATACAAAGAATAGAGAGATTAAGTAGAGAAAGCAAGTAAACACTAAAGATAGTAGAGAAAGCCACACACTAAATATTGTAGAGAAAGTCAGAGCATAAATTTTTATTTTCACTTTATCACCCTATGTTTATGACAAAAACTAAGCTCCTATTTATAAGAAAACAATGATGCACTTATCATTAATGTTACACCTTGATCCTCGAGCGCGTACCCATCCCTCAGTGATCGATAAATTTGCAACGTCTTAGGACGCGTTGCCAACCCATTTATTTTATTACACATGGGAAAGCAAAACAATTACCCATGACAATAACCAACGTAGGATAGAAAAACAAGAAACATATTTACAACCAAAATACTTTTATGAACACCCCGGTTTATATACAACATTAGACTAAAGTCAAAAGTCTACAAAAGACCGTCTCTCAAAACGAAGCTATTCTATGACTAGCTAACCGGACACATTCGCCGATCCTTTGGTCTCTACAAGCTCCAGGGGCGTTGGGTCCTCTATAGCATCACCAGGAGGGTTAGCTGCACTCTCACCTAGAGTGGCATCGACTATTATAGAGAGAATTTCAAAATCCTAGAGGGGACTCACACGGAATCCATTGAAACCATAGCGAAACCACGCTCTGAACTGATGAGGTACCCTCTGAGGTAGGCTCTCATCGACCCAAACGATGTCACCATGAGTTCATAGACCCATTGACCCCCTGGGGCATGGTAGTCAAAACTCCGCTTGGTAACTCTTATAGGCCGACCAAAACATTCCAAAGAAACCGTCATCTAAGGACCTGAAAAGGTTGAGCCCACAATGGGGTGAAACAATATCTTAGCAAGTTCACCCCCAAAATTCCGACTAGGAATGAAATACGCTTAAAGGCAGCTATACACACAAGTCAGAAGACTTATCTTATCTCAGTTCCCTCCTGCATGTCAGTACAGTTCATAATCTTAACCAAACAATTCAATACAATCGATATGATCAATACCATCTATCAATTCGATCAATTCGATCACTGCTCACATAAGCTGAGGTATGTTTATGCTCGCACAAGCTAATATAGATGGTTGCTCACACAAGCTGATCTATATTATAGCTCATACAATCTGATATATATTATTGCTCTCACAAGCTGACATATCAATGCTCACACAAGCTGACGACCATTGTTCACACAAGCTGACGATTTAATGCTCTTACAAGCTGACATACGATATTGCTCACACAAGTTGATGATTCAATATTCTCACAAGCAAACGTATAATAATGCTCGCATAAGCTAACGTACAAATTGCTCACACAAGCTGACACACGATCAATCAATTCTAACCAAGGACGTGGTGCTTTGCACACCAATTTCTCAATTAAAATTACTTGGCCTATTTTCATCGAATTAAAAATACCCGATAAAAATAATCATGTGTGGATATATGGTTAATTTGAACCGAAAATGCAATATCTTACTTTTTGAAAATCTCACTATTTAAAATAGTGCATAAACACATTTTCAACGTTAAAACTGACACCAACCACTAGGGGTTCGCCTCAGTGGCCACCCTTCCAACTTGGAAATGGGAGGTGGGGGGTTCAAATCTCCACCTTCTCAAGGGAGATTGGGGTGGAGACGATTTCATTTCAAGAATGGGTTTCGACTCCCACGCCCTGCAAGGAGGTAGAACAAAAGTTTGAAAGTGAGTGTTAGAATAGGATTAGAGGATGACAAAAAAAAAAGAGGTTAAAGCGATGCCCGGTATTTTCTGAACAAAATACCAAAATTTCACAATTTTGGAATAAATACCCAAAATTATAATTTCCACAAAATAGCATTCAGTTGTAGAAACTAAACACACCATTGTAATTAGCACGAAATTCCAATTACCAGCTATCTTGATATAATTTTCATAAAATAATAAATAATTAAATAAATACAATTAATTACCAAAAATACCAACTTAGGCCAGAAATGCTTTTAAACCGCCTGAATAGGCCAGGAAAATTTTCGAACCTATCTAGATAAATAGTATAATTTATCTAGTCCTTAATTATGCTATTTTAACCACCTAACATACACAATTAAATAATTAAATCACTAATCCATGCTAACTAACCACCTAAACCATACTTAGCCTAAACTAATCACCTCCTAAGCATCATTAACTCATCAAGCATAGTTTAGTAAGTAAACTTATCGGTTTAGTGATCCGATGAGTCCACGACGTCGGCGACGCAGAGACAGACGACAACCAAGCTCACAGCGACACTAACGGAGGACCGAGTGGGCCCGAAACGAGCCTAGAAGTCTCGGCCTTCTTCGAAACTTCTCGCTTCGATCTTGGCTGCAAGGTCTGGTCGAAGGGGCTGCTAGCTAGCTGGAACGGCTCGAAAGGAGAGGCAGAGGCTGCTGCGGGCAACAACTGGCAATGGTGAGGCTTCGACGGCAACCAAGGAGGCTCAAGGGATGGTGAGGTTGCTTAGGTGCAAGCGGACGGGCGCGCAAACGTGCGAGCAAGTGGGACAACGCACGATGGGCTCGGGCGGAGCAAGTGGCGACTCTAGTGGCTTCTACAATGGTCGACGGGCTAGGGGAAAGGGATGCTTTGTGTTCCTCTGGTTTTCTAAGCTCTCTCAAGCCTCAACAATGGGGAAAGTGATGCTACTGAGGAAGAAGGAGCCAACTGCAGCTTTGAGGGTCCCAATGGCCAAAATATCCTCTTATTTGATCATTGCTTGCCCCCACCACTTCAGCCCTATCCTCAGCCAAATTTGCAACACCAAAATTCCCCTAGAAGCTTTCCCAAGAGGTCCAAAATGTTGTCTCCCCCATGGCCTACGAATTTTGGACCCAATCCCCTCAAATTGAATCAATTCCCCTCCAATTGAGCTCAATTTGATGTCCATAAATCTATCCCAGGTGCCATCATCCAAATCAATATTTTTCCTCATCAATTTTTCCTACTTCAATCCCAAAAATGCCACCAAAAATGGCCCTTTGATTTTCCCGGTAAAAAACGGCCTTATTTTAAAATTTTGCCAAAAATCTCGGCTTGCAGAAGAATCTTCTAGTCTTAAAATAAATCGTGACATAACAAAACTTTCAATTTCTAAAATCAGGTTTAAATTCGCGGTTAATTTCAACCGGGCACGATTTTAGTGTGACATAATCTACCGGGTAGCTTTTAGCAATTTTTAGTACAATTAACCCGTGGTCGATTATTTTCGAGCCACATTATACATCTTCGACACATTGACGACTCTCGATTGTCATGAAAATCTCGAGATTTCAAATACTAACACAGGGTACCAAAACAATAGAAAAATCGGTCTAGTGTCAATCGACAATAATTTTGTAATTATATGGAATCACCCATACTCAATCACATGACTCAATCGAGTCGACCTATCTCCGTTCTTTCATCGGTTTTTAATTGTGCTGTAATAACCCTTGTAGATTAGCACGGTCGATCAGTCGATTTCTAGTCGAATTCTCAAGTCTATTGCGTTTAGATTCCTTAACGGCTTTACCTGATAGACTAGCTATCTTGTGAGTGATCAGTTCGAGGAAAAGAAATAAAGGCGTATCGATGAAAAGCCCAACTTATTCAATTAAAAACAGAACCTGAAAACTAAGATGTCACAATTAATATCAATGTATTAAATAAAACATATATTGGATATGAAGATGAACATTTATTGTATAAGAAGATGTACTTAGAATGTCAGATACAAATGTACTATAATAAATACGTTAAATAATATGAATATAATAAATATTCATTCATATATTTCATAACAATAATTAGCCTTTTATTTCCTCGTGACAATCATCAGATTAGAGAGAAATGATCAAATTCACTAGTTCCTCTATTGCAGTGTGCGAAGAACCACTTTTTTTTATGCTCAACTCGATTTGGTCTTTGAAAGCCGCGGCTCTCAGCCTCATCTCTTTCCCTTCCTCACCAGCCATTAGCCTCCTCACAGCTTGCTCTATCTCTTTCTGGTCTAGATCACCCTCCAACTCCAATCCCACCCTCCAAACGTGGCACAAGTACCTTGCGTTCACATTCTGGTCCATGAAGCACGGTCGGCATATCATCGGGACTCCTTCGGAAATGCTTTCCAAGGTTGAATTCCATCCACAATGGGTCCAAAAGCCTCCCACGGCACGGTGTGCTAAAACATCCTTCTGTGGAGCCCATCTCACAACACGGCCAGTATCTCCTATGGCTTCTTTGAATCCTTCGGCAACAGCTCGATCCATTCCGAGCCCTCGACCGAGCCAGTCGGACTGCCCACAAAAA
Source organism: Eucalyptus grandis (assembly GCF_016545825.1). Classification (NCBI taxonomy): domain Eukaryota; kingdom Viridiplantae; phylum Streptophyta; class Magnoliopsida; order Myrtales; family Myrtaceae; genus Eucalyptus; species Eucalyptus grandis. The sequence continues at coordinate 25,795,783 of NC_052621.1, forward strand.
TGGCTGGCCGCTGTTCGCCAGCCCCCAAGCTGTCTCTGCAAACTCTCTTTCATCCATTGAAGCCAAGCTTCCTAAGCTCACATATATGACTGAATTATTAGCTTGCTTATCAAGCCACAACAGGCAATCGGTTTCTTCTTCCAATATGCTGGTTGGTGAAGCTGGAGCAACTTTGTGCAATGGGCCTAGTGAGAAAAATGGCACATGGCATTTTTTCTGGACTTGGTCTGATAACTGTTTCTCCAGGCAGTCCACTGTGTTCCAAAGAATGGCTGAAGATGTCTTGATATCGAGCATCATAGCTATTACTCGCATCATTGGTTCTGGATCGCCATTAAAAAGAGGCAGGTCCTTGCATCTCAAGGGATAAGCGCCTGGAACTGGATCTTTCGACGAATGATCTGTAAAGTAAAAAATACTGCTGCTTAGCATGTATTGTTTCTATGATTTCATAGTCTGATGAAAACATAAAAACTAGTCCGAAATTTGAATATTCCAGCAAGTTAAAAAAGAGATGGTCCTTTTATTCTATTTTGTATTTAGTGGACATTCTTTCTTCCTTCCCAGTCGGATTGCTCTACATAAAGGCGAGAATATGATCTTTCACAAGCAGTTTCAGCATGTGTGGTGCCGTTGACTTCACTTACGTGCCGTCTACTCTGATTAAACGAAGAGGTAATAGGTGGTTTTGACAGCTGGGCTAATGTCTACTGAGTGGTTCGTCTTCTGGAAAACGAGTCGCCGTGAAGACCTAGTATGCTTTCCTTGTTTTTGCAGCAAGTGCTTTTTACGAAAACACAAAGATACCCTGTTAAAGTACTACTTAGTGAGTTGAAGAAAAAGAAAATTACGAGCCAAACTCAAAATGTGTCATCATGGACTAATGATTAGTTGAGTCTCTATTTAGCTTGGCTAAACAATGTCTTCAAATTTTGAAGAGACCCTAAATTTTGCTGTCGCATTTCTCTGTGATACAAACACAATCAAATGAGAAGCCCTTCCAGTTCATCGGAGTTCCACCATAGAAAGTGCATTCTTAACATCCAATTGATGCCGCATGCTTGTTACTCTTGATTTCTAGTGAAATTACTGCCAAACTACATCACAGAGGTAACTAGAAGTTTATTGCGCATACTGATATCTGATGGTTTATTATGTCTATATGAGGATTGAACATACCTTTTGGGGGAAAATAACCTTCCCTTCGGAGCCAAGGCAATTCGGAGAAAATCAGCTGAGTGCCGATACTACTAGTGCGCAAAGCCATGCTAGGAAGTTTCATATAATGAGCTGCAGCGTCTGCACAGTACATCAGCGTATCATAAATCACGCAAGAGATTTTACTCTCGGTTGCTTCATCCTGTGCCATCATATCTGACAATAGTTGGCGGAGAGGTCCTTCACAGTTGGTGTTGAGACTCGCGAAAATAGCTGCAGCATCCCCGGAGGAGAGGAAATCCTTCGGTAAGCAATTGGGAATAGGTGCAAAGGTAAAATTGGGGAAACCAGATGGATGGGGATGATTGAATTGAGTGTGAGCTATTACAATGGAGAAGCCCTTGGAATGTAGGAGGGACGCCAAATTGAGCATCGGGGTTATGTGTCCTTGATAGGGGCAGGCGACTAGCACCAATCTACGATTGCTTCTCTGCCCTCGTTCCTCCATTTCTCTCATGGGACTACAACCAGAGCCTCGGTCCTGGATGAACTCATCAAATGATTGGTCTTATATTCAATACTGGGTCGTAAGCGAAATGTTATGGAAAACAAGAAGAAATCCTCTTATTAATTTGTTTTTCTCGTGCAGTAACATAAAAAAATGGTAAACAAATTGATTACTTCATTGAAGGGAGACGGGCTAACAAAAAAACAGTTGTCACACCATGAGACGTGGAGGAAACACCTCCCCTAGGACACCAGAATTTTTTTTTCCTTTCATGTCTGGCTTTGTTTAATCTCATGTGAGAATATTCTTTTGCTCCGGGAAGATCTCTAGTTAATTTGATCCCATCCCAAAACGAGCTCTTATCTCTTTGCAGATTCGATTTATTTGGCTGCTGAGGCGACTCCCCTTATATGATGGCATTGAAGTCCGCTGCTACTGACGACACCAGAAGCTCATTATTCATATGAAATGGAGTGAGTATAGCTTGTTTTGAGCACTAGTGCTTGTAACCTTCTTGAAAAATCACCATATGGAAGCATTATCTCGTATGTATGTATGTTTTGTAGCTGAAGCTCACAACCTTATGTAAGCTGACAAAGCTTGTCTTACTCAAAGACAGCTAGAGCAAGCAGGACTCAGAAGCAAAAGAGTTGCGAAGTCTGCATCCTTTCAGACACCTTTCTATTTCTCGAGACAAAATCAAGTGTATCAAAAAGCAGCTTCAAAATTCAGCTGCTGCGAAAGTCAAACTGATCTGGGGGGGTTCTCATATTCGTTTTCGTGATATGAGAAATACCGATGTTTGTTAAGTAGAAAGTTCAAAGGGAACTAGCATCCAAAGGCCTGACAGACTCAGATATGAAATCAAATTTTTTTTTAACTGAAAGCTTCATAAAGACCAATAATGCTCCTGCTTCTTCCTGTCGTCGAATGACACGAGCAGTCTCATTGGGATTGACTTAAGAATGAATGTTCCTCCTCGGGATGTTATCTCTACAACAACAGGAACAACCAAGCCTTGTCCCATTAAGTGGGGTCAGCCATAGGAATTCTATCATGCCGCTGTGCTTGATTTTTTGTTAGATTTTCTATGAACTCTTCCACGTCTTTCTGGGATTCCCCCTACTCCTTTTAACTAATACATCCTGTCTTCATTCACATTGCCTCGCCGGGGCACCTGAAGGCCTTCGTTCGACATTACCTAATAATCTCATACGGCCTTATCTCATCTAAATGCCTTCGAGATGTTATGCTGAGATCTAGTGGCCACACTCAGTTGTAAAGCCATGCACCAGGCAAAATGGACAGACTATATGAGATTTACATTGGTTGCATAATCTCAAAGATCTAGGAAACCTACTTTCTATCAGAATAGGTGAAGACTAAATCACGCGTTCTCACATGGGTCTTTTCAGTCTCTTTAGAAAGGTAAAACTAAATAGTCACTCAACCTCCTCTTTACCACTGGTATGGGAAGGTTGCATGTTTCAAATAACTGTTCAAAACATCTAGAATTCCGGGGGAGTTCTAAGTTTTCTCTAACATTTCTTTGTTACACCAATGACATAAGTTGTTCATGAATTTTGGTCAAATGTACAATATCGTCCATGAACTTTTAATTTGTTCTATGTTGTTGTTAAACTTTAGCCCAATGTGGTACGATCTTTAAACTATTAATAGATGTTCAATTTAATCTCCTAGATTATGTCAAATTGACACAAATGGAATGACTCTATGGAACATTCATAAGTAGTTTAGGGATTATTGAACAGATTAAAAGTGTGAGGACGATATTGCATATTAAGTCAAATTTCAAAAACTACGTTGCACAAATTAAAATGTCAAAGACGATATTGTATAGTAGGCCAAAGTTTGGGGACTATTTGAACTATAATCCCTTCTTTGGTTGAGAAACGAAAGAAACTTGAGATCCTAGACTTAAGACACTTTATTGGAAAAGGGTAGTGGTAGAGACATTTGTTTTCTTTTCAACAATAACTTTCTCTTCTTCACATTGTGATGTAAGTAAGCTATTCCACACAATATACGGTTTTAGGTTGTCTCACGTAGGGCCGTATGAATTGGTGCTTCACTACATTATGCTCACATAAGTAGCATTTGTAATTATTGCACAACATAAGGTGACAAACACACATGTCGAACCGATCTTTTAACTTGAGGAGGCAATTTAGGCGAGCCTAAGACGGAATTTTTGGATAGGAGGGGCCATAACCATGAACAACGAAAATCCCGGATTGAATTCTCGACGCTTTCTTGCTTTTGTCATCATCAGAGGAACCTTTTTTTTTTTTTTTAAACGCTTAAGTGATTAAAAACGGGCCAACTATGAGTAACGTATGAGTTCAGTTATTTCCAGGATCATTGAAGTTGAACAAAAACATTCTATGTAACACCTATATCACACGACATATCGATGAGATGGCGCTCAACCAAATCAATTATTTTTTATTATTAAAATGATCTTCAAATGTGAATGCGCGATGGCAAAAAGGAACAGAATTGACAGACAAATATGAGGAAGGGTAAGAGAAGGCGAAGTAGTTGAACATGTTACGCAGCTTCGAGAAAGAGCCAGAAGCCCATAACCAGAACGCTCGCTCAGTCTTACACCTCGTTTCGGAAATCTCATGAACGCCCGAGAAGACCTCCTCTTCTCCCCAAAAATACCCAGCACGTCCCTCTCCTTCCGACAAGGATCCAGAAAGCAAGCAAATTCCCAAGAAACTCCAAACCCGAGCAGAAATCAATCCCTCGCGTCCTGCAAAGTCAAGCTTCATTCCACCGACTTATTCAGAGACGAAGTCGCTCAAAGTTCCAACTTCAGGATTTGTTGCCAGAGGGCATCTTTGCTTTACTCCTTGATTTTGTTCGCTTGTCTTTTGTTTGGCTTCATTTCAGGAATTATTAGGGATTTTCCTAGCCAGCAGTGTATATTTTATCCACTAGTTCACGAGGACCAGCCAGGGAAGAGGGTTGACGTGATATTCCCTTTAATTGCTCACCCATATAAATTATCTGAATTAAGATGCTGTGAACCAGGACAGCTGCCAAGAAGCAGAAGCCACAGAGAGAGAGAGAGAGAGAGATACTCTAAATATTCATTAAATGCCTTGTCAACTTGACCACAGAGAGAGAGAGAGAGCGAGCTTCTCTAAATATTCAGCAAATGCCGGGTCAAACTTGACCACAGACGTTTACAATATGCTTCTATTCGTAGCTTACGCAAATTGACCGTTAGGAGTGAACTGCTTGCTTGTCCTTCATTACTGGGTCTTCGCATCCTCCGTCCCGTTACTTCTCATATAATTAGACTTTCAAAGAGAGTAAGACCAGCCTGGATCAGCAAAAGCCCGTCTTCAAGGGCATAACTTCGCATAGCATCTGAATATCTTCGATTGTAAAAAGGATAGAGAAGATGGAAAGTTGACATTAAGTGTCGTGTCAAACTTGGCCACAGGAGAGCGAGCTTCTCTAAATATTCAGCAAATGCCGGGTCAAACTTGACCACAGACGTTTACAATATGCTTCTATACGTAGCTTGCGCAAATTGACCATTAGGAGTGAACTGCTTGTTTGTCCTTCATTACTGGATCTTCGCATCCTCCGTCCCGTTACTTCTCATATAAATAGACTTTCAAAGAGAGTAAGACCAGCCTGGATCAGCAAAAGCCCGTCTTCAAGGACATAACTTCGCATAGCATCTGAATATCTTCGATTGAAAAAAGGATAAGAGAGGATGGAAAGTTGACATTAAATGCCGTGTCAAACTTGACCACAGGGAGGGAGAGCGAGCTTCTCTAAATATTTAGCAAATGCCGAGTCAAACTTGACCACAGACGTTTACAATATGCTTCTATTCGTACATCTATAAATATTCTTTTAACCATTAAATTTTTACAATTATAACCAACATACTTTTGCTTCTTTTATTTATACTACATATGAGTTCATAAGTTCATTTCGTTACAAGCAAAATAATAGAAGTTTGGGTAAGAGGTAGGGAGACCTATCTCCAAACTACATTGTACTTCCAAAAATCTGTTTATGCAAATGACTAGACTGAGTCATGGATCAATAACTTCTCTACTGCGTCTCCAACGTCTAGATCGAAGCTACTTAACAGGCCAACTAACTCTCCATCAAGATTTCAATACTAGGCAACGAGCTAGAAATGAACCCACTCCACGAAACCTCCTACGTCAACCCATATCTTAAAACTACACATGGTATATATTATTCTAGACTCTTATTTGAATACACTTTCATAAAAAGTTTCATTATATACAGGGACTCCATAATGCAAGGGTTAAGGTGTGTCCATCTTACACATTTGAAAAATAAGAGGGATGAGCTAAAGCTTAGTAAATGAAATCTCTAGTTTTAAGTTAGAAAAATCATATTATCACTTCACCCGGTATACACAAAATGAACGCATAATCATCCAATAAGTATAATACAAACATAAACATACTTTACTTTTATTTTCATCTACCACATAAATTGTCAACCAACAAAACATCCATCCAGATTCATGCATGTGCACATCATGTTTCACACAAATAATTTGGTTCTACTTATAACAATGGTTTTATTCATTAATACTTCATCCTCCCAAACACTCCCAGGGCATCCCGACACAGATGACATCTCATCTCTGAGGCAATCTACAAACTTCTACCACAAGGCATCCCGACCCATGAGGCATCTCGAAACACTCCTTGAGGCATCGTCACTCACCGCTATACGAGTGACGGAGTCACATTAATCTCATTCAAACCATGATATATGCATACTCACAAGCATAACGCATATATCTCAACTCAATTTAATGCATTTATCAAATAACTACATATGAAATAATACACAGACATATTCTGGTTATTAAATTCTAGACATTCAAACGAGCACATTCTTAGTCTGAATATCAAGCAGATTTTGGATAACAAAATCTAGTAAATCAAATGGGTATATTTTGAATCTGAATGAATAAATATATTTTAGTTGTAAAGTTTGAATAACCAAAAGGGTAAGTTTAATCTTGATAGAAGCTTATAGAACAAAGGAACATATCCATCAATGGACTGAATCAACAATTGAACGAATTCAATGAGGAGTAAATTCATATCCAGTGGACCTGATTTGAGTGGTCCAAATTCACTTCTCCTTTCATGTCATGTTGGTTATTTATTATGTCATAATTTTGAAATTTAAATAGAACACGCTTATTTTTTGACATGTTTAAGATATGCAATATCAGCACTTCAATAAAAAAGAAAAAAAAAAAAAAAAAGGTATGGGTTATTGGAAATATGTTTAGACTTATGGATGTGTGATCAAACGTGTCTAAATTAGATCTATCTTAACCCATATTTAATAGGATGAATTGCTATATGATAAAATACATTTGACATGTTTAAGATACGCACTATTAACACATAAAAAAAAAGTAGAAAAATGTTTAGACATATGTAAGTGTGTTTAAATGTGTCTAAATTAGACTTGTCTTAATCTATATTTAATGAAATGAATTGTTAAATGACAGGACACATTTGACACATTTAAGATATGCACTACTAACACTTAAATAAAAAAATAAAAAAAATATATAGATTATTAAAAATAGTTTTTTTTTTTGTCAGTCCTATTCTATTCATACTCTACACTCACTCTCAGACTTTTGCCCTGCTTCTTGCAGGGCGTGGGAGTCGAAACCCACTCTTGAAACCTACGCGTCCCCACTCCATCCCCCCCTGAGAAGGTGGGGATTTGAACCCCTCACCTCCCTATTCCATGTTGGAATGGTGGCCACTGGGGCGAATATTAGAAATAGTTTAGACATATGTAAGTGTGATCAAATGCGTCTAAATAATACTTGTCTTAATCCATATTTAATGAGCTGAGTTGTTAAATGTATTAGTTATATTTAGTTAATGATCATAAATGGGTTTAGACCTAACTCTACGGGTCATAAGTTGTTAAATAGGTTTTACAACTTACTTGGATTTGACTCACTTTTATAACTCCCTCTCCATTCTCTCTCGATATCGGGCACTCCATACTTTTATCTTATATTAGGTATGGATTTTCTTAAGTTGAGTTAAATATACAAGTGTTTTAGTAATATTGATTAAGTCATGTGTGAATTGAGTATTGGGGTTAAGTCGGGTATAAGTTATTAAATTAATATTGCATAAAAATGAGTCAAACCTGATTAAATGAATTAATTTGAGTTGGATAATTTTTTTGACCCGACCCAAATTCGAACCCAAATCACCATTTGACTAGTCTAGTCTAAATATATCCAAAGTGCATTTTGTTCACCTAATTAACTTGTCAACTGTATTATCAAACTTGTTTAAACGTGTCATGGAAAGAGTCGATTCAGTTGTGATACATTTAGCTTTCATGTACAAATAAGCTGTTTCTTTTATGACACAAACCTATATAAGGTTGACATGAGCACACTCAATGATGTGTCAAGTGAACGGGTAGTGTCAATATTTGCATTTGAGATTGATCAACATGCCCTACTATTATTTTCGATGAATGTCGTTACAGTTCCAAAAAAAAAAAACAGAAATTAAAAGAAAGGGGCAATGCGAATGTAAGATATTAACAAGATCTCCTATTGATTGACAGCTCTCTTTGTCCGACCCAAGCTATCTGTTGCACTTTAATTTAATGGCAAAAAAAATTGGGAGGGCACAGAGCCTGCGAGGGACATAGATTCACTACGATGGTGAAATTTTAATGGCTGAGAACCGGTGTCCGTACCGCTTTCAGATGTAAAGCGGATATCAGGCAAAATAGACAGTTATATGCTATGTAGTACCGATACGGACACGTGACACACAATACGACACGACATGACACGCCAATACGTCATTTTTTTTTAAAAAAAATAGGGAATTCCGACACGTTCCGATACGTTATATATTAAATATATATTTTTATATAAAAATACATAATAATAATAATAATAATAATAATAATAATAATAATAATAATAATAATAATAATAATAATAATAATAATAATAATAATAATAATAATAATAAGAGCATATAATTAATTTATCCTAAAAATATTAATCCAACATTTATTAATATCATTCATTATTTTAATTTGACAGAGATTAAATGAAAAATTCAAAAATTGCAAACACAAAAGAGTAAATTTGAAGGAAGATGTCTTGTTTTCTTATACTTATTGGAGATTAGTGAGATTTTTTATAGTCCCAGACATAGTTCGGAATTCATGATATAGACTAGCTTAGAGCTCCTCTACAAAACAAGGTTTAAGAAAAATGAAAATCCAGGTTAAGAATTCTCGAAGTACAACCAAGAGAAAAGGAAATAACTAAATTCGACATGGAAAATGTGAGAGATAACTCACAAGTCAATGACATAGACCAAAAGAAATAACTCGTAGGCGATGCCTACGAGAGGCGAAAATAAGTTTAAAAAAAAAAAATCACAACTTCAAGTCAGAGTGACGCCAGCAAGAAGAGGGGCGTTCCATCATCACTTACGAGAAGGTCAAAACTTATAAGAGAGAAACTTGAGAGTGAGAATTTTCTTCTTTCCTCTTTATTTTTGTTATTTTCATTATTTTTTCATATATTTATATTTTGACCCCTCAAGTATTGAAAATTATTAAAATTGACCACGTTCGTGTCAGAATCGCGTGTAAGAATTTCGAACTCGCGTATTGGAGCATGTCGGGAAGAGTTGACCACGTGTCGGATTTCTCGACACTCGTTGACCGCGTGTCGAAACATGTTGGAACGTGTCGGAGCATGTCAAAGCGTGCCGGACACGTGTCGGAGCATGTCGAATACGTGTCGGAGTGTGTCGGAGCGTGTCGAACACATGTTGGAGTATTGAACACGATACGAAAGCTTCCAAAGAGTGTCGATGCTTCTTAGACTATATGAGCTTTCCTTTGGTTGTCTTTTAAGGACTTTCCTCGTTTGGATTACTTTTCATAATGTGGGGAGCTGGCTTCTTTTACTTTGTTCCCCTCGACTTTGTAAATTTATCTAAATCCACCCCAAATAACCTGAACTTCTATCAAAATGGGTGAAAACTAAATCATGTGTTTGTCACGCGGGTCTTTAAAGTCTTTAAACTAGATGTTCACTGAACCTGTTGTTCACCCCTGGCATGAGAATGTCACATGTTTCCAATAAGCAATCCAGATTAACTCATTTAGAAGGGAGTCCCAACTCCTAAGGTTCCCTCCACCATTTTTCCTTCTCTGGTCGAGGACACGATTGAAACGGAAGATGCTGGACTTATGGCCTTTACTAGAAAAAAGTGATGGTAGAGATTCGTTTTCAGCGACAATTCTCTTCTTCATGAAACAATTGTCTTCATGAAGTTTATGATGCAAGAAAGCAATTCCAAATGATACTCGATGAAAGTTCGGCCATGTGAGGCGGCGTGAATAGCATGGATGCAGCTAATGTGCAACATAGGGGTCAAACACACAAGTTCAATTGATCTTTTGACTTGAGTAGGCACAAATGGAAAATTTAGGAAGAAAATTTCATATCCGAGGGCCATTGCTATGAATAATTAAAAGAAGCTAGAAGCCCATGACAGATTATGTCCGATCGTCCTTGAGCAAGGCCCAGCCTCCAGAAAGAGCTAGAAGCCCATGATCAGAACGTTCGCTCAGGCTTAAACCTCGTTCCAGACGTCTCACGAACGTACGAGGAAGACCCCTCCTTCTCCCTATAAATACCCAGCACGTCACTCCTTCCGACAAGGATCCAGCAAGCAAGCAACCAAATCACCAAGAATCTTCAAAGCCGAGCAGAAATCTATACCTCGCGTCCTCCGATATCAAGCTTCAATCCACCGACTTTTTCGGAGACCATGTCGCTCATTCCCAGCTGGTTCGGTGGCCGACGCGGCGACGCCTTCGACCCCTTCGCGCTCGACCTCTGGGACCCCTTCAAGGACTTCCCTTTCCCTTCCTCTCCCCTCTCCGCCTCTACTTTCCGGGAAAATTCCGCCTTCGTCAACACCAGGATCGACTGGAGGGAAACTCCCGAAGCCCACGTGTTCAAGGCCGATCTTCCGGGGCTCAAGAAAGAGGAAGTGAAAGTGGAGATCGAGGACGATCGGGTGTTCCATATTAGTGGAGAGAGGAAGACGGAGAAGGAGGACAAGAACGACAAGTGGCACCGAGTGGAGCGTAGCAGCGGGAAGTTCATGAGGAGGTTCAGGTTGCCCGATAATGCGAAGATGGATCAGGTGAAGGCGTCGATGGAGAACGGAGTGCTCACCGTTACTGTTCCCAAGGAGAAGAAGCCTGAAGTCAAGGCCGTCGAGATCTCTGGCTGAGTGTGCAATGGTAACTTCAGATTGGCAATGTGAATTCGTAGCTTCGTGTGTGCAAAGTCTGTCTGATTCTTCTCTTTCTTTTGTGTTTCGGGAGTCGCATCAATTTGGGTTGTTGTGTCTGAGATACTGATGTAATCTAAACAAACAATACTTTCATAAAAAGCCTAACTCTAATCTTTACAATTCTTGGCTCCGTCTTGCGTGGTTTGTTGGATCGCCGGAGGGAATCTTTGCTTCACCTGTTGATATTGTTCGCTTGTCTTTTGTTTGGCTTCACTTCAGGAATTATTAGGAATTTTCCTAGCCAGCAGTATATGTATTATCCACTAGTTCACGAGGAGCAGCCAGGGAAGAGGGTCGACATGATACTTCCTTTAATTGCTCATCCAAATAAATTATCTGAATCAAGATGCTGTTAATCAGAACAGCTGCCAAGAAGCAGAAGCCACGGAGAGAAGAGAGAGAGAGATTTTCTAAATATTCATTAAATGCCGTGTCAAACTTGACCACAGAGAGAGGTGGGGAGGGGGAGAGGGAGCGCTTTTCTAAATATTCATCAAATGCCGGGTCAAACCTGACCACAGACGTTTGCAATATGCTTCTATTGCTAGCTTTCGCAAATTGACCATTAGGAGTACCCTGCTCGGTTGTCCTTTATTGCTGGGTCTTCGCATCCGCCGTCCCTTTACTTCTCTTCTGGGTAAACTTTCAAAGAGAGTAAAACCAGCCTGGATCAGCAAAAGCCCGTCTTCAAGAGCATAACTTCGCATAGCATCTGAATATCTTCGATTGAATAAGGATAGAGAGGATGGAAAATCAAGGGCGAAATGGTAAGAGATTGGTCCTGGTCCCAGGACCATTCCAGGGCCACCTCACTCCTATGCTTCAGCTGGCGACCGTCCTCAAGTCCAAGGGCTTCTCCATCACAATTGCTCACACACAGTTCAACAGTCCAGATTCTTCTGCTCACCCCGATTTCACCTTCTTATGCATACCTGACGGCTTGTCTGAAGAAGAGGTTCGGAACCCTGATCTGATAGGCATTGTGCTGAGGCTTAATGTCAACTGTGAGTCCAGCTTCAGGGAGTGCCTAAATCAGGGCACAAACCATATGGAGTCAGGTGACAAGATTTGCTGCATCATCTATGATGCAATCGTGTACTTCTCGGAAGCCGTTGCCCGCGATTTGAAGATCCCTAGCATTGCTTTACACACGAGCAATGCTGCTACTACCATAGTCCGCCCAATTCTTCTCCAGTTAAAGGCACAAGGACACATCCCTGTCCCAGGTACATGCTCTTTCTCCTTCCTAATTAATATCATGGTCATGGAGAGATCTTGCGCTTAATCCATTTTGTTTTAAAGGATGGATGTATTGCCGAAGATTGCGTTTTAAAATCTGTAGATGAGACCTTCAGCATGACCTTGTAGTCTATGATCCAATGACTCTCTTCTATGCCTATACTTCATTCAAGACTGGTTTCTGTGTCATCATCCAAGGTTGACGGCCAAGCCAGATTTTTTATCCTGAGTGTCATCAAACTGCTAAGTAAATAGGCTGATGGGTTCTAGCTCACTTGTCGTTGTGCTAACTGACAAGTGGCTTGTGTTGTGTTTTATTAGATTCCATGTTGCAGGTTCCGGTGCCCCTGCATCAGCCCCTGAGGTTCAAAGACCTACCACTCTCCAATTTTGGAAGTTTGGACTATTTCTTAGAGGGGATAGTCTTGATGTATAATATCGGATCGTCTTCGGCCATTATATTCAACACGATTCACTGCCTTGAAGAGCCACCTCTGGCGCAGCTCCACCAACGGTACCAAGTTCCGATTTTTCCAATAGGTCCTCTACACAAACTCGCTCCTACCTCAGATGTTAGCTTACTGCAAGAGGATACTGGTTGCATAACATGGCTTGACAAGCAAACTCATAATTCAGTCATTTATGTGAGTTTAGGAAGCATAGCACATCTGAACCAAGACCAATTGTCAGAAATGGCTTGGGGTCTGGCAAATAGCAAGGAGCCTTTCTTGTGGGTTATTAGGCCTGGCTCGATTCTGGGTTCAGAATGGATCGACTCAATGGATGAAGGATTCAAAGAATGTGTTAAGGACAGGGGATGCATTGTGAAATGGGCACCTCAGAAGAAAGTACTGGCTCATGATGCGGTGGGAGGGTTTTGGAGCCACTGTGGATGGAACTCTACCTTGGAGAGTATATGTGAAGGTGTCCCGATGATATGTCAACCATGCTTTGGCGACCAAAAGGTGAATGCGAGGTACTTGACTCATGAATGGAAGGTTGGATTAGAACTGGAGGGTGAGATAGAGAGAGGGACGGTGGAAAGAGCTGTTAGAACATTGATGAAGGAAAAGGAAGGTGAAGAGATGAGGCAGAGGGTCTTGGATTTGAAGCACAAGGTTGAAGTTAGCATAGGTGATGGTGGATATTCTTCCCATTATCTGAGCGAGCTGGTCGAGTTGCTGACATCGCTCTAGCAGCACAGAGTTGTTTTTGACTTAAGGACTGCACAGAATGAAGTTTGTGTACTGCAGAAAGTGCAGATTTGGTCTTCTGGCGTTAAAACAGAACAGAATAGGTATGCTTCGGATGGAACGATGAAATCTGTTGGCTTATCTTATGCAAATTTGTGTTAGAGCAACCTTTGTTTTGTTCCTAAGCAGCCGAGCTGATCTGAATGGCTCGAATTCACTACTCCTTTCACTTGTTCGAGATTAATTAAGGCTGGTAGTTTATGTTTGTCTTATCATAATTGTATCATGTAAAACTTAATTTAACTCGATTCAGTATAAGACAATTTTGAAATCTAAACGAGATACGCTTATTAAATGCATTGTACAGCACGATGCATTTGCTACTTTTTAAGCTGTGGACTATTATCCGACCAAAAAAAAAAAAAGCTGTGGACTATTAGAACAAACGCATCAAATATGTTTGGACATTATCTAAATGTATCTAAGTATATATACTCATAGGAGAACAAGGACCGACTGAAGTTTTTACCTTTTCGGACAATTTGTAAAAATATTTTAATATTTTCCGTTTTTTCTATTTTTTTCTTCTTTTTCTTTTTTTCTTTTCTCCTTCTCTTTTTTTTTTTTTTTTTTCCAACTGTGGCCAATGAGTGTCGCTGGGCCCTTGCTGGCCGTGGGCGAGGCAGTCTTCCCTATATTTGAGCGAAGGCTGCTTTGCCCACGACCATCGTCCAAAAGGCCATTATGGTCTTGGTGAGGCGACCTTTGCCCTCGGCTGCGAAGGGCTCACCTAGATCTGGGTGAGGGGTGTGCGACCCTCATCGGCAGCCACGAGGCGGCCCTCGTCTTGACGAATTTTCCTCCGCTCCAAGTAAAGAATGATTGGAGTCGTTCCCAGGATCCAGACTTTCCTTTGGCTCATTAATCATAATAAGCTCCCTACAGAGTATGCTTTTGTTTAACGGGGGGCATCACGCAAAATGCGAATTGCAGACGTTTGTGGCGTTCGTAAGGATATGTCCTTCATGATCTTCACGACTTTCTCCTCCACTCAGGACGTCTGGAAAAGTGTCGGTAGAGGGTATTCCTAATTCAAGTATGAAGAGCTTCACAGAGCCTCTTCGTACACGGATCAAGTTTTATTGTGGTGCAGAAGAAGAAGATCTCTAGCATCGTCGAACTACCATCTCCCCTGGAACTTTTTGCATATAAATTAAAAATATACAGATGGCTCAGCTTTGGAAAACCTGGATTAGACGGGTGCAGGAGGCATTTTGCGTAGCCTGTCAATTTTCACAAATTATCGGCTCTGCCTCGTCTGTCCTTGCCGAGATGTCGGCTCTCACCGAGATGGATTACAACTTGCTGTGGATCGTGGAACTCGGAGATTGATTGTCGAACTTGAACCCGTGGCTTTTCTCCAGGTAATGGATAAGAATTCTTTCAATGATCTTTCTCTGATTGGTATTAGGCATCTACTAATGTCCAGCTAATAATGTCAAGAACAAAATAGAAAAAAGAAAAAAAAAAGGTAAACGTTTTTCCCGACTTTGTGCCTTAATTGTACTGAAAATTCTAAGTACCGTATACCCTTATCATTAAATAACTAGGATTTCACTGTTTTAACCAATTTTTAAGGTCATTTGGATAAAAAGTTTAAACCTTTTCGAGCATGTGCATAATAAGCAAAGTCGGCATGCCGTGATCCAACATTGGGAATCCCACGCCATAACTTTCACAAAAGCTGGGGAGAAACAGAGGTTCACTGCGCTCATGTCTAAGGTTTGATCTTTGTACTGCACAAGCAGCCCACACGAAGAGGGGCAGTACGCAGAAATCAAGCATTAGACGCAATGACTCCGTCGTGAGTCGAGAAATTTGTCATCGACCGATCCCATCCCTCTCGAGTCCTGGCACTTTCTCGCGGTTCTGGTTCATACGCTTTTGCCCCGTCCTACCTTAGCTTTTTTTTTTTTTTTTTTTTTTGGGGGGGTGGGTACAAGATCGCTGAACGTCATAAGGCAAAACGAATAGTACAATGATCGTGATGGCTTTCGTGGGTACCGCCTTTCATGTACTACGCCTGTTCTTCATCCATTTTCCCTCGCTTGAACTTGTGAACATGAAGGCACGATAAATTGTCGGCCAAAGGCTTCACCATTCACTCCCTATGACAAAGAACCACATGGCGTTTCAATGGGGAAACACCACGGAGATCATATTCTCCTGTTGGCCCGGTCCCCGCTCCTGGGCCTTCGTGTTCTGGCTCTCTCTGCTCGTGGAGTGGATCTCGCACGCCAGGCTCGTAAGACCCGGCATCAGCAACGTTGCAGCTGGTCTCATGCGGACGGCAATGTATACTGTTCGTATCGTGGCGGCCTACATGGTGATGCTCGCCGTCATGTCCTTTGACGTCAGTGCTCTAATCGCCGCTGTCGCAGGCCATGCTGCTGGATTCTTGCTCTTCGGTAGTTGGGGCTTTAGGAAAAAGTTGCATGGGATGGATTATCAGGACCCATCCGATTCCCCTCCCCTGAACTCCTGATGGTTATTAGAATTGAACCCGCGTCCATCAATTACACGGTTTAGCTTAGTAGAGAATGTGCGGTAAATGTCCGACGTTGGTCGTGCAATTTTGTAAACCACACCAATCAAATGCACCGTTGCTATGATGAAATCTGCATTGCATGAAATATCCAACAACTATATCAGATAGCCCTCCAGAGGACGGAAGTTTGTTCATTGCAACTAGTGTCAACTAAATTAGCAGAGCAGCAGCTTTCGAACAAACAGTGATCTTCAGATTTGGCTAAAGGCCCTTTCAGTAGAGACTCTCAACAACAACTGAAAATCGATGCGTAACACGGTACTGCTCCGGTACCATGTGTCATATAGCTCAATCGAATCCAGATTGGGCAACCCAGAGATGAAATACTACAAAACCCATCAAAGTTATTTATATTCAAGCTAACACATTGATTACAGCGACACACAAGCTTCTTTCATGACACATTAACAAAAGAAAACAATCCAAAATTGTAGTTTTTCACGAAAATCTGAACATCATTGGACAGAGAACCGCTCATTCCTGCAACCACAAAGAAGCTGAATTCAACCAGAGATCTCAATGGCCTTGACCTCAGGCTTCTTCTCCTCCACCTTGGGAACAGTGACGGTGAGTACCCCGTTCTCCATCGAGGCCTTCACCTGATCCATCTTGGCATTCTCGGGCAGCCTGAACCTCCTCATGAACTTCCCGCTGCTTCTCTCGACCCGGTGCCAGGTGTCGTTCTTGTCCTCCTTCTCCACGTTCCTCTCGCCGCTTATCTGGACCACCCGATCGTCTTCAATTTCGACCTTGACTTCCTCCTTCTTGAGCCCGGGAAGATCAGCCTTGAACACGTGGGCTTCCGGGGTCTCCTTCCAGTCGATCCTCGTGTTGACAAAAGCGGTGTTCTCCCGGAAAGTTTGAGGGAAATTAGAGGCGGAGAGGGAGGAGGAAGGGAAAGGGAAGTCCTTGAAGGGGTCCCAGAGGTCGAGCGAGAAGGGGTCGAAGACGTTGCTGCGACGGCCGCCGAACCAACTTGGGATGAGCGACATCGTACCTGCTTCTGCTGCAGCTGTTAGATGATTCAAAGACGTTTGGTGATCGATCGTGGGACTGACGCTCTCTGTTGCTGATGCTTTCGTTGAAGTGTGGAAGAAAAGGCGGACATGCCCGGTATTTATAGGAGAGAAGAAGAGATAAGGATCGAACGATGGAAGTTTCGGTTAAAAATAGAGAAACATCTGGTCTCGCCTAGATAGATCTCTCTCGAAACTGGGCCATCCTCTCGTGAAACTTCTGGTCTTGGAAGTGTGGAGATGTCTCGAGACAGGCCCATAACTATTGTTTGACCGGCTTGGTTTGTTCGACCCGGGTCGCAATTTCCCACAGAAGATCATAGGGAAAGTTCATCTCGTGGAAAATAAGATCAGGGGTTAGGAAACAGTCCTTTAGAAAAAGGAATTTTCGCCGATTTGGAAATATAAAAATAGAATGAAGTATTCATAGAAAGAATTGTGAAGCTGCATATAATGAGGAATTATGCCGGCATAACGGTCCGTCATTTGCTGAGTAAATTATGGATTGATTTCTACTGTATGCTGGACATTTTGCGCTTCTCTCTCCTCCGTATGCACAGAGAGATTATTATAAAATCCAATTAGCGTAACTTACAAGATAAAATACTCAATTAATCTAAAAAAACGGGTCAAATTGCATAAACATTTAGACTACGTTTGATTGTTCGAATTTCTAATAATGATAGAACCGAATATGATATGATATGAAATCCAGGAAGATTTTTTATATCTTATCTACCTTGTTTGGTGATTATAATAATAAAGTCGGATATATTTACATCATATTATATATATTGCTCAAGTATAAATTCTTATATGAATCACAAATTTTTACAAACGAAAATGGTAAAAATTTATCGCGACACTCTTATCTACTTTATTATTATTTTCATTTTTATTTTATTTTCTTCTCTTTTTTAATTTATTTCTTTTGTAGTTTTTTCTTCCCCTTCCATTATTTTCGAATAAACTTTTATTATATAGAAAATTGTACTAATATAACTAAAATGCTAAAACGCCTAAAATATGTAATAAATATATATTTATATATTGAATTTATATTATAAGATAGAATTAAATTCATCTATAGAAATAAAAATAAGATTAAACTAAAAACAGTGTATTTAGGAGTTTATATATGTATGTACGTGCTTCAATAGCTTTAGTTGTGACTCAACCCCACCCTCCCTCTTTTAAAATGTGTCTTTATAGTTTGAAGTTATGCTGGAGTTATCTACGGATCGTAACAATCCATAGTTTGATGAATATACATTGATAACATGCAAAAGAAAGTTCTAATTTTTTTTCATAATTTATTTAATAAATATGATTGTTCACATTTTTGCTTATTTTAACAATAAATAGAATGGGCCTAAATCATAGAGTACTTAGTTTCAATGCCAGACGCAATACGGTAAAATTGTTTATAAAAAACATGAAAGTGTAGGTAATAAAGCATCCATTGGTTCCAAACGTATTGGCTTATTCAAATTAAAAGTTAAAAATGTTTCCGACGGATTATGTCTAGTTTAAGTTTAGATTTAGGTTTCTCTCAATAAATTTATATCGTACTTGAGTAGTGATCTCGTGTCGAGAACTGTAATTTTATTCATATTCATTCTACTCCCCATACCACACTGCAATTTGGTTTTTCTTTTTTTCCCTTTGACATCAATTTTAAAATTGGGAGAGATTAGTGAATTTTTTTGAAACTTTGAAAAGTTGAAAGTTCGCAAATCAGTATATTATATGTGTGTTTGATATTTAATTGTCTTCTTACATGAATTCTTAAATATGTAATATTTATAATATTTTATTTTTATGTACCGCCTAAAAAATTGCATTTCAACTACCCATCGTTATTTTTCCCTTGTGATAAGGTCGTTCGTTTGTACCTTAAGATTTACGTTTGATCGTTCGAATTTCTAATCGGAATAGGACTGGATAGGATAGGATATGAAATCATGAGATTTTTTTATATTATGTTCATTATTGGGTGAATCGTAATATTAAAATCGGATATATGCAAATCATATCATGTACTTTTTTTTTATATATATAAATAAATGTTTTTTTTTTGTAACCCAGTGAATCTCGTAAGCCGACAGCCGGCGAGAAAACCTTGGGGGACCGACTGCAAGACCCACCACCACAGTATTCCAGATAAGAATCCCTAACGACGTCTCTGGAATTCGAACTTCTCCCCTTTCATGAGGAGGAGAGAGCCCGAGCCACCGTGCCACCGAGGGCGATAGTGTAATGTTCATAAACGAAAATGGAGAAAATCTCTCGTAACACTATTTCTTAATTTATTTTAATTTTATTTTTCCTCTTTTTATATTATTTTCTTTATTATTTCTTTTTCCCCTTCATCATTCTTTAATAAAATTTAATAAAATAGTAAACCGTAGTAACATACCTAAAATACAAAAATACCAAAAATATATAACAATAATAAATATTTAATTTATAGATTGAATGTTTATTATAAGATAAAATTAAAGTTGAATATATAAATTAAAAAAAGATTGATTAAAAAAATTATTTTTTTATTTTAAATATATTAAATTAGAATTCAAATATTATATATATTGAAATATAATTTCAATTTTGTTAATTTAATAAGTTTGTTATTCGAGAAAAATAATTTTCTTTTTATGAACATTAAAGTCTCATGCACCTTTATCCCATCTCCCCTATAGAGTAATTTTATTCTGCCTATATTCCATTTATATCCGACTTTATCACGACTGCCAAATGTAGCCTCAAATATAAAATTGAGGAAGTCATTCTTTTCAACGAAATTGAGAATGCGGTGGCTCGTCACATTAACTTAAGTAAAAGTAACGATGCCATCTTTGCCATTAAATTTTCCCTTGAAAACCGATTAGCTTGATTATCTTCAAAGGGAAATGAGTTTTGTTATGTATTGGAAATGGTAGCATGGATTTTCACTCAGCCAAAAGAAAGAAAGAAAGAAAAGCAAAAAAAGAGTAGCTAAGTGGGTTTCCCTCCCCATAACTCCTACGAAAGATGCAAACAGAATAGCTTGCGCTATGTACTGCACGAACAGTCCACATGAAGAGAGGCAGTACAACAACACATAGATCATGTTTTAAACGCAATGACTCCATCGTGACGTTCAGAAACTTGTGATCGAGCTTAATCCATCCCTTTCGAGTGCTGGGACTTGTGCGGGGTTCTAGTTCGTACAATTTTGCTCACTTCTGCTGATGCAGTTTCTCTTTTCCTTTTTCTAGGATCACTGAATGGACAATATGGCAAAACTAATAGTACACTGATCGTGATGGCATCCGAGGGTACCTCCTCTTCATGTACTCCTTTTCTTGCTTGATGTTTTTTCCTTTTCGCCCTATGATTTTGTGAACAGAAAAGCACCGTAAATTAGCTGTCAAGGCTTTATAATTCGCTCCCGATGATGAAGAACCCCGTGGCATTCTCCCTGGGGAAAGAGCACGGAGATCATATTCTCCGGTTGGCCCCAGTCCCGACTCCTGTGCCTTCGTGTTCTGGCTCTCAATGCTTGTGTAGTGGATCTTGATCTTGCAGGCCAAGGTCGTAAGTCCCAGCATCGGCAACATCACAGCTAGCCTCATGCGGAAATGCCGTACCCTTTACGTATCGCAGTGGCATACATGGCCGCGTTCTAATCGCCTTTTCGTTCTTCAATAGTCAGCAATTTAGGAATTAGGTCGCGGGTTTCCCACTATTGAAATAGAATTCACGACCATCAATTACACACTTCAGGTGTCTGAAATGAGGGTAGTCTTCTGACATCAATCGTGGGATTTCTGTAAACGACACCAATCAGATGGAGCTTTCTACTATAAAATATACAATGCACGAATTAGCCAACAACCATATGAAGGATGTGGAACTTAAGAATGGCGGATCAGATAGCCTCAATGGAGAAAGGAAATTTATTGCTAATAGGGTGTCAACTCAATCAGCCGAGGACCGCGGCTTTCGAACCAGCAAGATCTCCAAATTTGGCCAAAAACCTCTCAGTTCAGACCCTCAACATCAACCGTGAATAAATGACCAAGAGAGTACTGCTCCACACCACTTGTAAACAGCTCATTCTATTCCAGATCAGGCAAACCACAGATGAGATACTGCAAATTCGAGAAAGATTATTCATATTCAACGCCGCCTTATGGCCCTAGAAAACTACAATATAACATCATAAACAGAGACGACACTCTGATTACAGTCACGTAAACACCTACAATTTCTTATATGCCTCATTACCGAAAGAACTCCGAAATTACACTTGCTCACCGGACGCAAACATTACCGGACACGAGCGATCATTCTTGAAATTACAAGAAGCTTAAATCAACCAGAGATCTCAATAGCCTTGACCTCAGGCTTCTTCTCCTCCACCTTCGGAACAGTGACGGTGAGCACTCCATTCTCCATCGAGGCCTTCACCTGATCCAACCTCGCATTCTCGGGCAACCTGAACCTCCGCATGAACTTGCCGCTGCTTCTCTCCACCCGGTGCCACGTATCGTTCTTATCCTCCTTCTCCACGTTCCTCTCGCCGCTTATTTGGATCACCCGATCGTCTTCGATCTCCACCTTGACTTCCTCTTTCTTGAGCCCAGGGAGATCCGCCTTGAACACATGGGCTTCTGGGGTCTCCTTCCAGTCGATCCTCGTGTTCACAAAAGCAGTGTTTTCCCGGAAAGTTTGAGGGAAATTAGAGGCGACGAGGGAAGAGGAAGGCAAAGGGAAGTCCTTGAAGGGATCCCAGAGGTCAAGGGAGAAGGGGTCGAAGACGTTGCTGCGACGGCCGCCGAACCAGCTTGGGATGAGCGACATTGTACCCTCCTGCTGCTGCTGCGGTTAGATGATTCAAGGACGTTTGGCGATTGATTGTTGTAATGATGCCCCGGCTTGCAAATGCTCCCCTTTTCTTGAGTGTCGAAGGAAGATCGGAGATGCCTGGTATTTAAAGAAGAGAAGAACAGCTAAGGATCGAAAAATTGAAGTTTCTGTAAAAGATTGCAGAAGCATCTGGTCTCGCCCAGAGCTCTCTCGAAACCGGGCCTTGCTCTCCCGAAACTTCTGGTCTGTAAGTCTTGAGATGTCTCGAGACAGGCCCATAACTATTGCTTGACCGGGTTGGACGATGATTAACCCAATTATCAGAAGCAACTGGAGCTAAATTTCCATGTCAGTCTCATTATAGTATTTTAATTATGAAATAAAAAAGAATCAAAAAATTATATGTGTGGTTGATATTTAATTGACTACATTCATAAAATTCTTTAATATAATATATAAACAAATATATATATATCAATATATATATATATATCAATATCTATTAAAGGTATACAAAAGAATTGGGAACCGTCCAAACTATCTAGAACCGAATTGGACCTGATTGAAACTAGCGATTCCCAAGGAAACTAATATAGTTTTTTGTTCTAATTTATTGGAATCGGTGGATATCGATTAGGTTCTCGATTTTAAGTGTGGAATCGTCCACTCGCCTACTCAAATCGAATCAGTAATATAGAAATATATATTTAATTTTTTTAAAAAAATTCTGACAAATTATTTAAGAAAAAAAAAACCATAAAATCCCTAATCTAAAGATTAATACCTATTAACTAAGTGCTCATCTCGTCTCACTCTCACCTCTTTTGAGCCGTCTTTCTATCTCTCACTCATGGCCTTGACTCTTAATTTTTAATATAAGTCCAATTTTTTTTATTGATCTTGCAATTAAGAATAAGAAAGTTCTTTATTTTTTTGCTTTACTTTGACTTGTTGGAAAATGTTGCACCAAATGTATGAAGCTTGTTTGGAACCCACCCAAGAACCAAATCGGACCGATGGTCCGATTCTCTATTTTAATTTTTCAAAATCGATTTTTAGTGGGTAACTCCCGATTGTAGGGGGAAAATAGGAAAATTATCAAAAAGTCTCAAACATATTGCAATTATATTGATTCAATCACAAACATATTATTTTGGTCAATTGAATCCTAAACCTTTTGCAATTATGTCAATTCGATTTTCTTTTACCAAATTTGGTTGATTGGCTTCGATGAACAATTTTTTAATCTTTTCTTATTTCTTACCCTTTCCTTTCTCTCTCTCTCTCTCTCTCTCTCTCTCTTCCTCCCCCTTCTTCCTCCTTCCAACGACCTGCCAAATGGGAGCGCCGATTGAGACAATTAGCTAGTGGTGAACTCACCTCTCTGTCGTTGGGTGAGGATGAGCTCGCCTAACTAGGCCCTCACTGGATCTAACTAGGCCCTCACCGGATCTAGTGAGGGTGAGCTCGCCCAATGACTAGAGAAGGCGAGCCTTGCTAGATTTAGTGAGAGTGAGCCTCGCCAATAGATCGACAAACTTGACCTCATTGTCGTCAAGCTAGGGCAAACTCGCCCAACCACTGGGGAGGGTGATCTGGTCAAAGACAAGCTCGCCAATGGATCTGCTGGTGGATTCTTGCTCGTCAGTAGTTGGGGCTTTAGGAAAAAGTTGCATGGGATGGATTATCAGGACCCATCCGATTCCCCTCCCCTGAACTCTTGATGGTTACTAGAATTGAACCCGCGTCCATCAATTACACGGTTTAGCTTAGTAGAGAATGTGCGGTAAACGTCTGAGGTTGGTCGTGGGATTTTGTAAACCACACCAATCAAATGCACCGTTGCTACGATGAAATCTGCATTGCATGACATATCTAACAACCATATGAGATAGCCCTCCAGAGGAAGTTTTTTCATTGCAACTAGTGTCAACTAAATTAGCAGAGCAGCAGCTTTCGAACAAACAGTGATCTTCAAATTTGGCTAAAGGCCCTTACAACAACTGAAAATCGATGACTAACACGGTACTGCTCCGGTACCAAGTGTTATATATAGCTCAATTGAATCCAGATCGGGCAACCCAGAGATGGAATACTGCAAAACCCATCAAAGTTATTCATATTCAAGCGCCACACTGGCGCTTGATTACAGCGACACACAACAGCTTCTTACATGACACATTAACGAAAGAAAACAATCCAAAATTGTAGTTTTTCACGAAAATCTGAACATTATTGGACAGAGAACTGCTCATTCCTGCAACCACAAAGAAGCTGGATTCAACCAGAGATCTCAATGGCCTTGACCTCAGGCTTCTTCTCCTCCACCTTGGGAATAGTGATGGTGAGCACCCCGTTCTCCATCGAGGCCTTCACCTGATCCATCTTCGCATTCTCGGGCAGCCTGAACCTCCTCATGAACTTCCCGCTGCTTCTCTCCACCCGGTGCCAGGTGTCGTTCTTGTCCTCCTTCTCCACGTTCCTCTCGCCGCTTATCTGGACCACCCGATCGTCTTCAATTTCGACCTTGACTTCCTCCTTCTTGAGCCCGGGAAGATCAGCCTTGAACACGTGGGCTTCCGGGGTCTCCTTCCAGTCGATCCTCGTGTTGACAAAAGCGGTGTTCTCCCGGAAAGTTTGAGGGAAATTAGAGGCGGAGAGGGAGGAGGAAGGGAAAGGGAAGTCCTTGAAGGGGTCCCAGAGGTCGAGCGAGAAGGGGTCGTAGACGTTGCTGCGACGGCCGCCGAACCAACTTGGGATGAGCGACATCGTACCTGCTTCTGCTGCAGCTATTAGATGATTCAAATACGTTTGGTGATTGATCGTCGGACTGGCGCTCTCTCTTGCTGATGCTTTCGCTTTCTTGAAGCGTGGAGGAAGGAACGGACATGCCCGGTATTTATAGGAGGGAAGAAGAGATAAGGATCGAACGATGGAAGTTTCGGTTAAAGATAGAGAGAGATCTAGAAAGATCTGGTCTCGCCAAGATAGATCTCTCTCGAAACTGGGCCATCCTCTCGTGAAACTTCTGGTCTTGGAAGTGTTGAGATGTCTCGAGACAGGCCCATAACTATTGTTTGACCGGCTTGGTTTGTTCGACCCGGGTCGCAATTTCCCACGGAAGACCATAGGGAAAGTTCATCTCGTGGAAAAGAAGATCAGGGGTTAGGAAACAGTCGTTTAGAAAAAGGAATTTTCGCTGATTTGGAAATATAAAAATAGAATGAAGTATTCATAGAAAGAATTGTGAAGCTGCATATAATGAGGAATTATGCCAGCATAACGGTCCGTCATTTACTGAGTAAATTATGGATTGATTTCTACTGTATGCTGGACATTTTGCGCTTCTCTCTCCTCCATATGCACAGAGAGATTATTATAAAATCCAACTAGCGTAACTTACAAGATAAAATACTCAATTAATCTAAAAAACGGGTCAAATTGCATAAACATTTAGACTACGTTTGATTGTTCGAATTTCTAATAATGATAGAACTGAATATGATATGATATGAAATCCAGAAGATTTTGTTATATCTTATCTACTGTTTGGTGATTATAATAATAAAGTCGGATATATTTACATCATATTATATATATTGCTCAGTATAAATTCTTATATGAATCACAATTTTTTACAAACGAAAATGGTAAAAATCTATCGCGACACTCTTATCTACTTTATTCTTATTTTCATTTTTATTTTATTTTCTTCTCTTTTTAATTTATTTCTTTTGTAGTTCTTTCTTCCCCTTCCATTATTTTCGAATAAACTTTTATTATATAGAAAATTGTACTAATATAACTAAAATGCTAAAACGCCTAAAATATGTAATAAATATATATTTATATATTGAATTTATATTATAAGATAGAATAAATTCATCTTGAGAAATAAAAATAAGATTAAACTAAAAACAATGTATTTAGGAGTTTATGTATGTATGTATGTATGTTCTTCAATAGCTTTAGTTGCGATCAACCCCACCCTCCCTCTTTTAAAATGTGTCTTTATAGTTTGAAGTTATGCTGGAGTTATCTACGGACGTAACAATCCATAGTTTGATGAATATACATTGATAACATGCAAAAGAAAGTTCTAATTTTTTTTCTTAATTTATTTAATAAATATGATTGTTCACATTTTTGCTTATTTTAACAATAAATAGAATGGGCCTAAATCATAGAGTACTTAGTTTCAATGCCAGACGCAATACGGTAAAATTGTTAATAAAAAACATGAAAGTGTAGGTAATAAAGCATCCATTGGTCCCAAACGTATTGGCTTATTCAAATTAAAAGTTAAAAATGGCTCCGACGGATTATGTTTAGTTTAAGTTTAGATTCAAGTTTCTCTGAATGAATTTATATCGTACTGGAGTACTGACTCGTGTCAAGAACTGTTATTTTATTCATATTCATTCTACTCCCCATATCACACTGCAATTTGGTTTTTCTTTTTTCCCTTTGACATCAATTTTAAAACTGGGAGAGATTAGTGAATTTTTTTTGAAACTTTGAAAAAGTTGAAAGTCCGCAAATCAGTATATTACATATGTGTTTGATATTTAATTGTCTTCTTACACGAATTCTTAAATATGTAATATTTATAATATTTTATTTTTATGTACCACCTAAAAAATTGCAGTTCAACTAGCCATCGTTTATTTTTCCCTTGCGATAAGATTGTTCGTTTGTATCTTTAGGTTACATTTGGTCGTCCTAATTTCTAATTTGAATAGGACCGAATAAGATAGGATATGAAATCATGAGATTTTTTTTATATCTTGTCCATTGTTTGGTGAATCGGAGTATTAAAGTCGAGTATATTCACATTATATCATATATTATATATATATGTCTGGAGTGTCTTTAATGATAAGATTCTGGAATTTAGGAGTGTCTAATATAGGATCGGGTTCTAACTTTGATTTTCCTAAGAGTTTTTCTTTTGTTCTATAGCTTTGGCAAACTCGGGCTAAGATTTTTTGGAAATTCAAAGGCTTTAAAAATGGGTTTTTTGAGTATGTCAACTTGAGGTGAAATAAGCTGATACCATAAAGGGGTTAGGATCGGAGTACTATATGAGAGAAAAAGAAAGTATAGAGATTAACAGATCTATATGAAAGTAGAGGGATGTATCAGAAAGTAAAGGGAGTGGCTGTAACCTCGCTATCTCCATGCTGAATTTTTATTCTTCTAAGGGGTGGATGATTGGATTCTATAGTTTCACCATTATCAAGTTTCCATTTGTAATGATGATCTAAAACAAATATTTCTTTTGGTTCGAGGAATTGTTCTTCTAACCAATCAAAGAAAAATATATGGACTTCATATTCATATATGTAGTCGTAATATTTTTGTTTGATGTCTTTTGCTTTATCAGCAAAGGTTTTGAAGAACCATTCTCTGATTTGTTTGTTATTTTCAGAATTAAACTCTTTATTAAGAAAAGTTTTGTTTGGCTCAAAATGTTTTTCTAAAACATTAAAAAAAATTTCTATCAGATTGAGGTCTATTTTGGTTATTCTCTTGTCTTTGTTTGTTTCTACGAAATGGAGGTTTTTTGTGATGTTTCTTTGTTTCTTTCTTAGGAGGACAAGTTCCCTTACATTTTGATTTTGTTTTTTCATTATAAGAGGGGTTGTATTGAGCACAAAAATCTCCTAGACTTCTATTGGTGAGGGATTGTTCTTCCTTGAGTTGTCTTTGTAATTTGATTGTATTACACATTTGGGTTCCTTGTTTATAAACATAAGAGACTATTTCTCCATAAGAAAGGAGATCATAAGGAATTTGACCGCTATAATCTTCTCTAATTTTATCTCTAACTTGGTCACCTATAATCTGAGGTAAACCGGCTAAGAATTTTCTTTCCAAAAGGGTTGATTGCAGTCGGGTCTAATAAGAACCCTTTGAAAGAAAAGCTCTTTGTATTCTCTAAATCTTCCTAAGGATTTGCAACGCATATTGAAAATGAGATCTTGGTTTCTATCCCTAATGTGTGAAGGATCTCCTACAAAGTGTTGTGAAATAGAATAGATAAGGGTATTGACCGCATCTTGGATGAGATGTCCTTGATCATCATCCATGCGTTGACCAAAATCATCTACCTTATAAGCAGTTAAAATTTGTGTCTTTTGTTCATCTGTCAGGTAGTTATCCCACCAACCTTTTAGTTGTCTAGTAAATCCAGCTACTAAAAGATTAGCAACAGCATGGTCAGAAACATCTTGCTGTGTTTTGTAAGCATTAGCAAGCATGACCATGTTGTTAAGAATGTTCATAATATTGGTTTCTGCAACACCATCAATGTTCCATTCATAGATGGCGTCAGGAGAGTATTTATTCTGTATTTTTTGCGATGATTCTTCTTGGGCAATGTCTGGTGGGGTAGCTCTATTATAATAAAGCTTATGAGGTTGTCTCCAATTGAGTCTGTTAATTTCATTGACGGACTCATTATCGGAATTGCCAGAGTGTTTGGTCAGGGTACTAATAGTGGGTTGGTCTGGAGTGTCTTTAATGATAAGATTCTGGAATTTAGGATTGTCTAATATAGGATCAGGTTCTAACTTTGATTTTCCTAAGAGTTTTTTCTTTTGTTCTATAGCTTTGGCAAACTCTGGGCTAAGATTTTTTGGAAATTCGAAGGCTTTAAAAATGGGTTTTTTGAGTATGTCAACTTGAGGTGAAATAAGCTGAGTGGGATTCTGTATGGTGGATTCTATTCTATTCAACTATTTTCCTAGGGTTACTAAATGTTGATTAGTAAAATTGTTTTGTTCAATAACTTTGTGGGTGTATAGAGAGTCTCCTTTGTCTGGAAGCCTAAAGGGAGTGGCTGTAACCTCGCTATCTCCATGCTGAATTTTTATTCTTCTAAGGGGTGAATGATTGGATTCTATAGTTTCACCATTATCAAGTTTCCATTTGTAATGATGATCTAAAACAAATATTTCTTTTGGTTCGAGGAATTGTTCTTCTAACCAATCAAAGAAAAATATATGGACTTCATATTCATATATGTAGTCGTAATATTTTTGTTTGATGTCTTTGCTTTATCGGCAAAGGTTTTGAAGAACCATTCTCGATTTGTTTGTTATTTTCAGAATTAAACTCTTTATTAAGAAAAGTTTTGTTTGGCTCAAAATGTTTTTCTAAAACATTAAGTTCAGCATCTATCATTTGTGAATAAGTAGGAGAATGATGAGGAGAATCTGTATTTTCTAGGACTGGTTCAGGCTGGTTTTGTTGATAAACTGGCCTAGAAATCCCACGATCTATTATCTAATCCACTAATTTCAGGTTCAAGAGGTAACTCATTATTACTTCTACTGGTGGAAGGAGGTAAAGGTGTTGTATCATGTGTGGGAGTGTTTCTATGAGTACTCGGAGGGATGGTGATTATAGGAGGAAGATTGGGATTAAGATCTACGGACCTTGTATAAGAATTGTGAAAAGAATGACTAGATCTTGAATCGAATGATCTTCTAGGAAATCTAATGGTCACTCTTCCTTCTAGATGTTGAATGACATTAGTAGGATCTGTATTTTGAACAACTTCTTGGGAAATTTGGTTTTCTAATTCCCATTGTTCTGGTAAAGTAACTTGGTTCCAATTAATAGATCTAGGAATTGTTGTATTTGCTCTAGAAATGTCAGTTTGGAGGAGAAGTGTTTCTCCTCGGGGACTATGTTTGAAAGCATTTTCTCCAAAAGCTGAGGACATGGCTTTATAATGAATTCTATAAACAAGGGCTAAAGGAATAGAACCATCTGCCACTTTGTAATTATGGGTTTTGATTTGGAGTGTTAGGGCTCTAAGGATGTTCTTATCTTTGAGGGATACAGAAAAATTAGGATAACAGTCAAAATGTATGGATCCTTTGCAGAGACTTGTCTCTACAGTACCGAGAATGGATTCATCGTAGTTTAAAAGACGTGCATCACGTAAGACTAAGAGAATGGAAGTATTAAGGCCTTCTTTAGTAAGAGGTTTGACTCCTACTTGGACTAGTCCTATATGAATGTAGTTGTATTTTTGTTTATGCTTTTGAATGGACTGTTTGTTCAAAAGATGTAATTTTTCATAAGAATTAGAAAGAGGAACATCTCTTTCTTGATGAGTTATGACATAGTCTGATTTTTTTGAAAAACTTCAATTTTGATTGCTTGTATATTTCTTTAAGCTGTATTTTAGGAATTTCCCAATTTTCTATAGACTTGTTGAAATCTTCTATTCTTACTTCTTCTCTATGTATAGGACTTGGATCTGAGTCCATTTGTGATAAAGAACTAGAGGAAGATGTAGATCTTCTATGTAAACTCATACTTAAGATCGGAACTATATCTTCTTGAACCGTTCTGAGCTAAACCAACGGTCTAACAGCCACTCGGGGACTTACGGCCTGGACCACTCTGTAGAAACAAGAAGGATGCCAACGAATGGCTCTCGATCTAAGAGTATGCTTTTACAAAGACTATCTATACTTTCCTTTTGGCTCTGATACCATAAATGGGTTAGGATCGGAGTACTATATGAGAGAAAAAGGAAGTATAGAGATTAACAGATCTATATGAAAGTAGAGGGATGTATCAGAAAGGAGAATGATGTATTAGAACAGGAAAGTAAATGACTTAAATAAAATCGCGAGAATTAAAAATAATGTAAAGACCGAAAGCAATATATAAGATATAAAGTAAGAGTATGCATAAACAAAAACCAACCATTAAGGTGGTCTGAACTTGTATTAAATAAAGCTGAAAGGCTGAAATTACATGTATTGAAAGATGCATAAACTTAAAGCATCAAGTCACCCACTAGGGCGGTAATCCGCACTCCAGGGAGTATTGATGTGTATTACAAGAAATGGTTAACCAACTATCATGTAAGTTGGTAACCTTGTATAAAACTATGTATGTGAAAACTAACTTACTTTGAAACCAGGGGATACAAGGTAAGAGAGCTTGGAGATGGAAGAGATGAGGATGGAGATGGAGAGGGTGATGGGTTACAAGTGAGAGAGAGAAGAAGAAGAGAGAAATCTGGAAAATTTCGAGCCCCTTCTTCTATGTTGAGAAGGTGTATTTATAGTAGGTGCTACAGTGAAATTGCTACAGTGCTGAACAATGTAAAGTGAACAGTACTGAGTGAACAGTGTAAAGTGAATAGTGAACAGTGTATGAACAGTGTATGTCTATTACGGTACGGTGTATAGCCTTTGCGCCGCTCGTAATAATGTTGGCATGTGATGTCTTTGAGTTTAATCTCTGTCCAGATTGATCCCGTAGCAATCGTCTTCATTAGTGTTTCCACTGTGATGTGACTGGGAGGATCCGTCTTGACTGTCTTGAGATTTGGAAGATCCACATTGTGATTCTTCGCTTCGAGAGCATTGTCCTGAGGATGTTGCAGTAATCCTCTCTGTTTTGGACTGCTGCAAGTGCTGCACTTGCCATGGATTTTTCCTGTAAGAATGATGTATTTGATGGGGATGTGATTATTTGGGTTTTCTGGCTTTTTAGCCATGTTTTAACCGCACTTCGGATCCTTGATCAAAAAATCTGAATCCATCCCACCATTTTGTTTTGTATTTTCGGACAAAACCGGTACACCTGGTTTATTGGATGTATTGTATTCAAATTCCCATCTTGTTACCCAAGAGATTCTGAATATTATGAAGAAATGCGAAGGCATGGGAACCTTATATCATGAGGTGTTGGTATGAATTGTTCTTTGAAAACCTTGTATCCTTGTTTGACTATGGGGTGTAATATTATGTCTAAAGAACCAAAGAGATCCTACCAGAGTCAAACCAGTTTGGTAAGCTTTGTCTTGGGAAATTGTCTTTGAAGAATAATAACCAGGAGTGTTGGAAATTTGTATTAAATCGAAAAGACGTTCCACCAAGCTTGTTGGTAGTCCCGAGTATGTATATGAGGAGGAGTATGGCAGGCTTTGGATAAGTCTGGTTTGGAATTTTCTAGGTGTATGGGGTGAGGCTCCCCATTGTGAGGGGTGTATGACTTTACTGATGGATATAGTGGAATAAAGGATGTTTTCTATATTGTTTTTATCAGCAAAGTGAGTGAACCTTGCCGATTCTGTTTCCACTAAAATTTGCTCATAATAAGCAAGGGTTTTATTTGTATTGTGGGGTTTGAAAAGCCAATTTTTGGAAATATGTTTTTTGCAAATTTTATTGGATCTTCATCGAAGAATCCGTCTTCCACAATCAATATTTTTGGAAAGATGTTTTGGGGAAAAATTTTGACATTTGAGAAGGAGGGGTTGCACGAGGCCTAATAACCACCTCACTCAAAATTCTTTTGTATTCCGCTTGTTTTTGTGTAGCAAGCGGGAAGGATTTTACTTACCTCTATGGCTTTGGATGGCTCTTTCTTTACATTTTGTAAAGACTGGGCAAGTAGCAATATTGTTTCTTTTGGTAGTATGTTGGCTAAGCGATTAAAGGCTAGCATGGGTTCAGATGATATGGGTTCTGTTGTCAAAGGTGTTTGTTGTAAGAATGTCTGGTTGTTTTCTGCCATTTGGAGCCATGTCTTGACGGATGTTAAGCCTTTTGGCTTTGGTGGTGTATTGGAGGGTTCGGCAGTGGCTTTGCCTTTGCCTTTATCTTTGTCTTTTTTGGGTCTTGGCATGATTGTATCCCTTGTAAAAATTCTCTTGTGAGAAAATTAGGTAATGAATTTGAAGAACCATTTATAAATTCAATGTCAAAATCGAATACTGAAAGTATGGCTTGCCATCGGGCAAAAATTTGTTTTGATGCAATGTTTAAAACGTCTTTTTGTAAAACGTCTTTGGCTGATTTGCAATCAATCCTCAAGAGAAATTTTTGATTTAATAAATCTCCTTGGAATTTTGATATAGATAAAACTATAGCAAGTATTTCTTTTTGATTGTCAAATAATT
Source organism: Eucalyptus grandis (assembly GCF_016545825.1). Lineage (NCBI taxonomy): Eukaryota > Viridiplantae > Streptophyta > Magnoliopsida > Myrtales > Myrtaceae > Eucalyptus > Eucalyptus grandis. Next base: position 25,828,735 of record NC_052621.1, read on the forward strand.
TTGTTGAGTGGAATTCCAATGTTTTGAAATGAACTGAACAACTTGTTCTTTGTTGTTATTGACTTGTTTGAGAATACCACCATATCCTAATTCCCGAGGCATCTGTTTCAACTATTTTGAAAGTGGAAGGGTCAGCAAGGTGTAAGCATGGTATATCTTTTACATGCATTTTGATTTGTTTGACAATGTCCGTATGGACAGAGGTCGGGGTGGAGGATCCTTTCGTAACCTTTGGTGTAAAGGTTTACAAAGGATATTTATATTTGGAAAGAAATCTAAAATATAATTGAGACTACCCAAAAACCTTTGTAATTGAGTTTTGTCTTTGATTTCATCAGGGAATTTATCGGTAAAAGAGATTGATCTTTCAATGGGGGTTATAGTATTTAAATGAATGTAATGACCTAAGAATCGAATCTTGGTTTTGAAGAGTGCAATTTTAGTGGGAGAAACTACAAGACCATTTTGTATTATTATTTTTATGAAAGTAGATAAATGTTTGAAATGTTGTTATATATTGGAAGAAAATACTAGAACATCATCTATATAAACTATGATGTATTCTGAATACGGGTTGAAAATCTCATTCATAATTCTTTGGAATTCTGAAGGGGCATTTTTAGGCCGAATGGCATAACATTCCATTCATATTGGCCAAAAGGATTTGTAAAGGCTGTCTTGTATTTATCCTTATCATTGACCTTTGTATTTGTCGAATCCCGACTTCATGTCAAATTTTGAAAATATTTTTGATCTACAAAATCTGTTTAACAAATCTTTTTTATTGGGTATATGATATCTTATCCACCTAAGGGCTGTATTAAGAGGTTTATAATTAATGACTAATCTGGGAACTCCTATTTCAAGTTCAGCATTTTTATTGACATAAAAAGCAGAACAACTCCAAGGTGATTTTTTTCTATATCAAAATTCCAAGGAGATTTATTAAATCAAAAATTTCTCTTGAGGATTGATTGCAAATTAGCCAAAGACGTTTTACAAAAAGACGTTTTAAACATTGCATCAAAACAAATTTTTGCCCGATGGCAAGCCATACTTTCAGTATTCGATTTTGACATTGAATTTATAAATGATTCTTCAAATTCATTACCTGATTTTCTCACAAGAGAATTTTTACAGGGGATACAATCATGCCAAGACCCAAAAAAGACAAAGATAAAGGCAAAGGCAAAGCCACTGCCGAACCCTCCAATACACCACCAAAGCCAAAAGGCTTAACATCCGTCAATAAGATATCCTTGATCAAAAAATCTAAATCCATCCCACCATTTTGTTTTGTATTTTCGGACAAGTACTGGTACACCTGGTTTATTGGATGTATTGTATTCAAATTCCCATCTTTGTTACCCAAGAGATTCTGAATATTATGAAGAAATGCGAAGGCATGGGAACCTTATATCATGAGGTGTTGGTATGAATTGTTCACTTGAAAACCTATATATATAAACGGCATATCATTACAAATGAACCTAAATGTTCATTAACATAAATAGTGAAAATCTCTCGTAACACTATTTCTTAATTTATTTTATTTTATTTTTCCTCTTTTTTATATTATTTTCTTTATTATTTCTTTTTCCCCTTTCATCATTCTTTAATAAAATTTAATAAAATAGTAAACTGTACTAACATACCTAAAATACAGAAATACCAAAAATATATAACAATAATAAATATTTAATTTATAGATTGAATGTTTATTATAAGTAAAATTAAAGTTTAATATATAAATTAAAAAAGATTGATTAAAAATAAATTTTTATTTTTTTATTTTAAATATATTAAAATAGAATTCAAATATTATATATATTGAAATATAATTTCAATTTTGTTAGTTTAATAAAAATTTTATTCGAGAAAATTAATTTTCCTATTATGGACATTAAAATCCCATTCACCTTTATCCCACCTCCTCCATGAGATAATTTTATCCTACTTATATCCCATTTATATCCGACTTTATCTTAACTGCCAAACACAGCCTTAAATATAAATTTGAGGAAGTCATTCTTTTCAACGAAATTGAAAATGTGATGGCTTGTCACATTAACTGAAGTGAAAGTAACGATGCCATCTTTACCATTAAATTTTCCCTTGAAAACCGATTAACTTGATTATCTTCAAAGGGAAATGAGTTTTGTTATGTATTGGAAATGGCAGCATGGATTTTTCACTTAGCCAAAAGAAAGAAAAACAAAAAAAACAAAAAAAGAGTAGCTAAGTGGGTTTCCCTCCGCATAACTCCTAGGAAAGATGTAGACAGTATAGCTTGAGCTATGTACTGCACAAACAGTCCACATGAAGAGAGGCAGTACAACTACACATAGATCATGTTTTAAACGCAATGACTCCATCATGATGTTCAGAAACTTGTCATCAAGCTTAATCCATCCCTTTCGAGTGCTGGGACTTGTGCGGGGTTCTGGTTCGTACAATTTGCCCACTTCTGCTGATGCAGATTCTCTTTTCCTTTTTCTAGGATCACTGAATGTATAATATGGCAAAACTAAAGTACACTGATCGTGATAGCTTTCGAGGGTACCTCCTTTTCATTTACTCCTTTTCTTGCTTGATGTTTTTTTCCTTTTCGCCCTATGATTTTGTGAACAGTGTTAAGAATCTCATGAAAGCATGGCCTGCAAAAGCATACTCTGCACAAGCATACTCTGTTGCTATTACAACAAAGGAAAGGAATGTAGGTACTGTTGCTGTGACAAAGTTCAGAAGAAGTGAAGTACGCAAGTCATCGACTATGCTAGCTATGTATTTACACGGTGTTCAGGTTCAACTAGCTGGGAAAGACATGAAGTTGGTGGCGAAACCTCCAAGCTCCACGTGTTCAACTTTGAGTGGAGACTCTGTTTTCACATGTCTAACAGAATGGGCAATAGTTTTCTTTCTTTTCTTGTTAGTCAGTTTTTCCAATTGTTAGTCGATTTTACTTCTTCATCAAGATAATGTAATATAAATAGGAAAACAGAGCAAGTGAGATAAGTTAAGCTCTCAAATGAACATTTTTCTTTGAATACAGAGAAGAAAGTCCAAAACTTCTCGTTCATTTTCATCTTTCTTCCTTCCACTATGTTCATCTTCACATGATATCATAGCTTACCTGAGAGCACAAAAATGACAGCAAGAACACAGAAATATCATTTTCCAATCCATGTTAACATTTCCAACTTCGTCACAATCAAGCTTGCTAAAGACAACTTTCTTCTTTGGCAAGTACAATTCCACATATTCTTACGAAGCCAAGAGCTATTTAGCTTCATTAGTGGTGAAACTCCACCACCTTCTCAAACCTTACAGGTTGAAGTTGAAGGTCGTGAAGCTAAAGCTGTGAATCCTGATTACACAAATTGGGTAAGAACTAATTGGCTTGTATCGTCATGGATCAATGGAGCCGTATATGAAAACATCTTGAGTTTGATCATTGATTTAGAAACTTCATATGAGGTATGGCAAACTTTACTTAATCGATTCACACAAAAAACAGTAACTAGAGAATTCTAACTAAGAGAGAAGTTACAAGCTTGCCAAAAACGAGATCGAGCATTTTCTGTCTACCTTAGAGAATACAAATCAATCTGTGATCAGCTAAATGCGATTGTGAAGCCTATAGATGAGATAACCAAAATGTTGGTATTCTGGAAGGTTTAGGATCTGAATATGAAAATTTTGGAACCACCATGTATTGCTTGAAACCTCAACCAGAATATGATGAAGTAATATCACAACTAGAAAGGTTTGAAACAAGGTTACAAAGCTACTCATCGAATCAGCATAATCCCAATCTTGCCTACGATGGACAAAGAAAATCTGAGATTCAGCAGAGAGGGGACTTTGACAGAGAACATGTTCAGCAGAATTTTGGTTATGGAGGTCAAAGAGGCAATAACCGTGGGGGACATAGTTATGGCAGAGGATGTGCAATTAACAGTAGGAGTTGTGGTTATGGATATCCTGGAAGAAGTCAGAGTTACAAGCCAAATAGCTTGAGTCAGGATCAAGTGGATCAGCGTTTTAAGCAAATCAATGATTTTCCTGGCTCTGGATAGGGATTTTGACCATATGCAAGTTCTTCACAAAGGTATCAAGATACCGAATCTTATCCATCTCCAAATTTAACGTTTAATAAACACTTGCAAGACGAGAAAACAACAGACAATACTCGTTTGGAGTGTCAAATTTGTAAACATCCAGGACATTATGCACTTCGTTGTTGGTATCGATTTGATACCAAATCTTATCCATCTCCAAATTTAACATTTAATAAACACTTACAAGACGAGAAAACAATAGACAATACTCGTTTGGAGTGTCAAATCTGTAAACATCCAGGACATTATGCACTTCATTGTTGGTATCGATTTGATAACTCATACTAGGCTGAAGAGATTCCAATAGCATTGGCAGCAATGCATCTTGAGGATCCAATAGGCAGTGAGTGATATCCATCCAGACACTAGTGCGATAGCCCACATCACAGATTCATGTATTCTTCAAAACTTCTCTAAGTACAATATCTATTGCTTATATTGTGAACTTTGTTACATACTAAAAACAATTCATTACCTCTAAATGATTACAAGATAAAGGTCTCAAGTGTGTTGACACCTATTTTTTTTATCTTTCAAATAGTATAAAAAAAATCAAAATCCAAATCCAAATCAAAATCAAATCAAAAATCAAAAAATCAAAATCAAAAAAATTTAACTATTGATTTCCTTTTTAAAAAAGAAAAAAAAAAGAGAGTTGGAAGTCCGAGTCGGGCCGGATCCGGCCTTAGCCCGACCCAGCCCCTTTTTTTCTTTTATTTTCTCCCCGCGTGGGCCTCGGCCCAACCCTCCCCTTTACTTTTTTTTTTTCTTTCTCTTCCCCTTTGCGCAGCCCAGCCCTCTTCTTGCCTCCGACCCGGCCCACCCCGTTGTCTTCTCTCTCAGCCGCTCTCTGCACGGGGAACCAGCGAAGCAGAAAGCAGCCGTCCGCTTGGGGAAATGGCGAAGCCGAAAGAAGGGACAGCAACACAGAAGAGGAAAATACAGAGGAGAGAGGAGGGAGGGAGTTCTCGGCAGAGAGAAGAGAGAGAGAACACCGGGGAGAAACGAGGGAGAAAGGAGGAGGGGTCTCCGACGCCGTTCGAGCCTCCTCACGTCGTTGCCGCTCCACCCGAGTCGGCCGCCGTCCCGCCAGCAGCCGGAGTTCCTCCTCTCCCGCGAGCTCGCGCCCTTGCTTCACTTGCGAGCTCGCGCCGCCGTCCCCGACGCTGTTGCCGTCGCTGCACTAGATCTCCGCCAAGTCGCTGTCGCCCACCACCATCTGCTACAATGTAGTCCTGACGCTGACCAATCAAGAGAGGAAGGAGATCGGAGGAGGTCTAGACACCCAGATTTGAGGACGAGGGTCGGGCAAGGGCTAGATCTGGAATCGATCGAGCTCCGTCGCCCCCCCTCTGTCCCTGATGTTGTCCGAGCTGCTACCTTTCGAGCGACGCCGGGGACTCCACCACCGTAGTTGCTGTTTTCGCGGTCGCCGAAGCTTCAGACGCTTGTCGCCGTTGCAGCCCTCAGCCAAGCCGACGCCCAGCCCTGTTGCCGAGCCGCCTCCTCGATGCCCGACGCCATCGCGCGCCGCGCCCTCCGAACGCCGCTTCGCGGCCCAAAGCTGCGATGTTGCCGTCGTAATTCTCGCCACCTCAAACCGACGCTGTCCTTGCCGTCACCCTCTAAACTCGACGCCGTTCGAGCTCCCGCCGCTCGACGCCACTCCTCAGCCGCAACCCGACGCAGCCCTTGCAGTGCCTCCGCCCGCGACGCAATTGCCATCCCCTGTTCTTCTTCGCTGCCGTCCGCCGCCCACCGCGCCACAGTCGTTGAGTCGTCGGCGTCCCAAGCATCCTCCTCCGGCGCCGCAAAACAGCGGGGGGTGAGAGGAGGCGAACCGGGTCTTGGTCGGGTCGGGCAAAGGTGAAACGGGTAGGGTTTTGAACGATTTGGGTTGAGTTTAGGCTTTTTGCTTTTGGGCTTGGGCTGTTTTTGCTTGCGGGCTTAGGGATTTAAGAACTTGTGGGCTTAGGGAGTTGTGGGCTTCATTTTTAAATAAAAGAGATTGGGCCCGCTGGTTGGGCCCGATCCGAACCAAAGAAAGGCCCAACCAAGGCTGGTCGGGCCGCCCCCTATTTGGACCGAACCCGATCCGCGTTGGACCGGGTCAGTCGAGCCGAACCCGACCCGGTTCACCTTTTTTAATCAAAAATTAATTTTAAAAATTTTAAAATTAAAAAAATAGTTTTTAAAAAAATTCAAATTTTTTTTTTTTAAAATATAAAAAAATTTAAAAAAAAAAATTTAAAAATTTCGAAAATCCAAAAATGATGGGGTTTGGTTAGGAATTTCTATGTTTTTCCTTTCTAGTATAATGAGACTTTTATTTGCTTGTATTTTGATTATATTGTATGCTTAATTTGCATATCTAATTATGTTTAATTGTACGTGTTTAATTTTTGCCGCAATTAAGATCTTGGTAGCTATGGTTGTTACTTTAATGGTTGTGCACTCACATTATCACCTCACATGTTAGTGGATATGTATAAAATCAATCCAAACTGTCTGCCAAAGAATTATTTTGTTAAAATGAACAAGATTAGGTACCGAAAGGATATTAATTGATCAATTAATGTAATCAAGTCTCGAGCCCTAGATTCTCTGGTTGCGTAGGAAGTGAGGTACACTCCCATACCTCACTTGGTTTCTAGCCGACCCCAATAGGCTAGTAGCGACTCATTTTGTACAAAAATTCTAAAGAATATCCCAATGTCACGCGGGATATGAGCTTGGGAGAGCCCGTGCCTGATCATGGGCCTTAGGCCCGTCCTTTAGGCAATACCCCTAAACCTATTCCCTCCCCCCGAGGGTAGGTCGCGACAGCTTGGCGACTCCGCTGGGAACCTGGTCTTAAATCTTAGAGAACTTAGGCCAATACTAATCTTGTCCATAAATATTTTTGTTTGGTAGCAAGGGTTTTAGGTACGTCCCTAACATTAAAGGTGTTAAATGTTTTTGTAGAATGGGAGGTATAAGGGGAAGTGTTTGCTCACCTTTGTCTTGTAGGGAGGTGAAGAAATGTATGGTTTATTATTCATGTATGAAGTATTGATTGCTTATAAATTGTCATGCCTGCATCCCCTGCATTGCACTACACCATAGCACACACAACCTGCCGCCGAACCTGGGCCGCATAGGATCATTTAGGATAGTGTTGAGGTGGATACCACTCCGACTACAACCGCGTAGTACGAGTCACCCATCTCTACCCCGAAATTTCTTTCTTCACGTCGAAGGTACCCACCCCGATCTGCGAGCATGCGACACGGGTCGGTTCTTTGACGAAGCCGGAGTCATGGGTAACACGACCTAGTCACGAGCTTGTTGGTTCAGTCCTGTGATCCCATGGCTCCATTTTGGGCCGTATAAAGTAGAAATCGAACCATATTCCATGTGCATGTCTATGTGATTGAAAAAAAAACAGCATGAGACAAATGTCGACACCCATTGTAAGTATCATTTCCCTTTTTATTTGCTCATTTTGTATTGCATTTTCATCTTGAAATTTGCGGAAATCAACCGAATGCCCTCGGTGATGCAAGCTTATGATTGAAAAATTGACAATCACTTTTAACAAGTGAACATTTGAATGCAAGTTCTAAACATTTTGATTTGGCCCTGTGAACACATGGTTTTGTTTAAATTCCTAGTTATGGGCTCAAAATCATTTCGAAAAAAGAAAGAAAAAAAAACTTTCAAGTTGTGATTTTATATTGGGACACATAAATTGAAATTGCACTTTTTATCAAATTTTCTCATTCTCACATTTTGGGACTATAATGCAAATCATTTTGTGTACAAGTTCCTCAAAATATAAATCACTTCATTTTTCTATGAGTAAAATCACAAATCAATCTTTCAAAAATCAATGACACTTTTGCATACGAAAATTTTGGAATGAAAGTGGGCATTCGATTGATGGCCGTGGATTGATAATTTTATTGATGTCTTTTCTTATGATAAAATCTTGGCAAAATACTAAAATCCCGTAATAAGGATTGTGGGGCATGTATCGTCGCCTCGATTTTATTGTAAGAAGCGACCTCATTAAGATATCATTTTCTCTCATTCATGTATTGACATTGTCATCTTTTTGCAGGTTATGTGTAATGCTCCATGACATTCTCGTGTGTGACCACATAGAGAAGTGAATTCAAGAACTAGGACAAGAGTTGATTTTTACTTTCATTTGTGCAAGTGTTTCTTGTATTTTATTATTGTCTTTACTCTTGTTAAGAGTTGTGTTTTCCGTTTTGAGTTTTGATTGTGAATCCAATTAATGCCTTTGTAAATCATGCGACTCATGTTTTTTTTAATGATGGAATTCAACTTCACGAAAATCATCCCTTAAAAAAAAACGGATTCATAAGTGTTTCAAGTGAATCTTTACATCTACCTTCCAAAATGAATTTCAAGAAAACTTTGCTTAAGGCTCTCTCTTCACAAAATTGCTTTCTCCGATAGGACGATGAGTTTATTTAAGATTGACATTTGCTCATTCTAAAAGATAAAAGTGTAGACTCATGGAACTTGAGGAGTAAGCATGCATCGAAGCATCCTCAGCACCAATTTTCCATAGAGGCCGAACGAAGTTGAATTCCATTCTATGAAGTTTTGTTATTCGCAAATTCCTCAGATGCCAAAACAACCCATCGATCTCATTCACTTTGCATGATGAGACAAATGAAATGAGTTGTCAAATATCCAAAATGGCAAATTCAAAGGAAGAGTAAACTGTATCGATTTCAATTATTCATTTTGATACCGTTTCTGACTTAATTTTCTTCTCATTGTCAAGGAGACATCAAGAGTACCAAGTTTTGTAATGTTTCAACAAATGTGATGGAGCATTATTAAGTCTTGTTCATCTTAAACGAAGAAGAATTCAAATGAAACAGAGGCGTAATATTATTCCTTCCTCCATGAGAGATACATTGGGATGTTGATCGCTCGACTTTGTAAATGATGTAACTCGTTCTTAAACTTGATTTCTCTTCAGCATAAAAAATGACATATCATTTTCTTTGGTACAGGATAGACTCGAACGGAACAAAGGTTTGTCATATAAAGAGTGTGAGAGCAACATTTGATTTAAAGAAAAATCTCTCATTCATCCATCAATGAAGTGTGCTGGAACAACATTGCCAAATTCATCAAAAAGGATGTATCGTTCCTCATTTGAACCTAACTAAGAATGGAGATAACTTGTTTCATCTCCCCTTCTTACAGGGTGATATATAAAAAAAGTTGCACCTTGACCATAGAAGCAGCGCCTTCCACCAAGGAATCAGGAAGACATCAAGCACTTAAAGGCGAATGCAAGGGAACGATATTGTCGAGTTACCAAATATCCATGAATGTGAATCCAAGAGATGTTAGTGCCCAAAAGATGAAAGCTAATGAAGGGTAATAATGTATCGTTTCCAACATTTCAATCCCTAAAGATTTTTGCACTAACATATTCTTTCACATTCTTTACAGGGTTACGGGTCACCATGCCGCAGGTAAGTACCCTTCTTCTCAATTTTTTATTTTTATTTTTTTTAAAGTAAAAAAAAAGGAAGAGAAAAAAAATGGAGAATTTCCATTACAAAAAGAACTTTTGCGCTTTCCTAGAGAAAAAAAATAGAATGAAAATGAATAATTGAGAAAAAAATTACAAACCTTTTGAGCATCCTTTTATCCCAAAATTGTTTTCTCATTTTGTGAATTATTCATTTTGAATCAAATTTCCCTATGGAGATTGATCTATTCAGATGATCTCGACAGAGTGAGATGGAGACGTTAACCATGCCAAACAAGAAGTGCTTAGGATGAAGAAAGGCAAGCCCATTTCCAAACACGTCCTTTAAACACTTTTAAGAGTTGAGTGAAAAGCGACATTCTCTTAGGACGAAAGATTCATTCGCGTTGAGCACAAAGATCGAAATGACAAAGCGTTTCATTCATCAATCCTAAGCACCGAGCTGACATCTTGTTACCCTTTTGAGCCGAATAAAGATGATCCTTCAAAGTACCCCTATTGAGAATGGCCCTACATTAGGGCAACATAGGAGGTTATGGTCGTGTTGTAAAGCGAAAGGTTGAGAAAGATTCTATTACTTTCACTTGCATTAATCTTCTGGTGATAGCTTCAAATGAATTCTCATTAGATCTCGACTTATCCCAAAGTGAAGAAGAGCATTTCATTCTCTACCCAAACACTGATATCCATTGCTTTAACCAATTTGGGCCTGATTATTCATTTCTAAACCCCGAGCGGTGATCATCTCCCTTCACTGGGGCAAGGCATGAGAATTGACCAAATACAATTGAGAGTCACTAGAAAATGGGTCAATTTGCATAAACATTTAGACAACGTTTGATTGTTCGAATTTCTAACAAGAATAGAACTTGATATGATATGATATGAAATCCAGAAGATTTTGTTATATCTTATCCATTAATTTGTGATTGTAATAATAAAGTCGGATATATTTACATCATATTATATATATTGCTCAGTATAAATTCTTATGTGAATCACAAATTTTTACAAACAAAAATGGTAAAAATCTATCGCGACACTCTTATCTACTTTATTCTTATTTTCATTTTTATTTTATTTTCTTCTCTTTTTTTTAATTTATTTCTTTTGTAGTTCTTTCTTCCCCTTCCATTATTTTCAAATAAACTTTTATTATATAGAAAATTGTACTAATATAACTAAAATGCTAAAACGCCTAAAATATGTAATAAATATATATTTATATATTGAATTTATATTATAAGATAGAATTAAATTCGTCTATAGAAATAAAAATAAGATTAAACTAAAAATAGTGTATTTAGGAGTTTATATATGTATGTACGTGCTTCAATAGCTTTAGTTGCGACTCAACCCCACCCTCCCTCTTTTAAAATGTGTCTTTATAGTTTGAAGTTATGCTGGAGTTATCTACGGACGTAGCAATCCATAGTTTGATGAATATACATTGATAACATGCAAAAAGAAAGTTCTAATTTTTTCTTAATTTATTTAATAAATATGATTGTTCACATTTTTGCTTATTTTAACAATAAATAGAATGGGCCTAAATCATAGAGTACTTAGTTTCAATGCCAGACGCAATACGGTAAAATTGTTTATAAAAAACATGAAAGTGTAGATAATAAAGCATCCATTGGTCCCAAACGTATTGGCTTATTCAAATTAAAAGTTAAAAATGTTTCTGACGGATTATGTTTAGTTTAAGTTTAGATTTAGGTTTCTCTCAATAAATTTATATCGTACTTGAGTAGTGATCTCGTGTCGAGAACTGTAATTTTATTCATATTCATTCTACTCCCCATATCACACTGCAATTTGGTTTTTCTTTTTTCCCTTTGACATCAATTTTAAAATTGGGAGAGATTAGTGAATTTTTTTTGAAACTTTGAAAAAGTTGAAAGTTCGCAAATCAGTATATTATATGTGTGTTTGATATTTAATTGTCTTCTTACATGAATTCTTAAATATGTAATATTTATACTATTTTATTTTTATGTACCACCTAAAAAATTGCAATTCAACTACCCATCGTTTATTTTTCCCTTGTGATAAGGTCATCCGTTTGTACGTTAAGGTTACGTTTGATCGTCCAAATTTCTAATCGGAATACGACTAGATAGGATATGATATGAAATCATGAAATTTTTTTATATCATATTCATTATTTGGTGAATCGTAGTATTAAAGTCGAATATATTCATATCATATCATGTACTTTTTTTTTTTATATAAATAGTATATCATTATGAACATAAATGTTTTTTTTTTTTTTTGGTAAGTCGGGAACCCCGTAAGCCGATAAGCTGGCGAGAAAACCTTGGGGACCGGTTGTAAGACCCACCACCACAGTACTCCAGATAAGAATCTCTAACGACGCCTCTATGATTCGAACTTTTCCCATTCGTGAAGGAGAGAGCCCGGTTATTGTGCCACTGATGGCGATGGTATTATGAACATTATGTTCATAAACGGAAATTGTGAAAATCTCTCGTAACACTATTTCTTAATTTATTTTTATTTTATTTTTCCTCTTTTTTATATTATTTTCTTTATTATTTCTTTTTCCCCTTTCATCATTCTTTAATAAAATTTAATAAAATAGTAAACTGTACTAACATACCTAAAATACAAAAATACCAAAAATATATAATAATAATAAAAATAAATATATAATTTATAGATTGAATGTTTATTATAAGATAAAATTAAAGTTGAATATATAAATTAAAAAGATTGATTAAAAATAAATTTTTATTTTTTATTTTAAATATATTAAAATAGAATTCAAATATTATAAATATTGAAATATAATTTCAATTTTGTTAATTTAATAAGTTTGTTATTCGAGAAAAATAATTTCCCTATTATGGACGTTAAAATCTCATTCACCTTTATCCCACCTCCCTTATGAAATAATTTTATCCTGTCTATACCCCATTTATATGTGACTTTATCACGACTGCCAAATACAGCTTCAAATATAAAATTGAGTAAGTCATTCTTTTTAACGAAATTGAGAATGCAATGCCTCGTCACATTAACTGAAGTAAAAGTAACGATGCCATCTTTGCCATTAAATTTTCCCTAACTTGATTATCTTCAAAGGGAAATGAGTTTTGTTATGTATTGGAAATGGCAGCATGGGTTTTCACTCAGCCGAAAGAAAGAAAGGAAAGAAAAGAAAAAAAAGAGTAGCTAAGTGGGTTTCCCTCCCCATAACTCCTACGAAAGATGCAACAGTATAGCTTGAGCTATGTACTGCACGAACAGTCCACATGAAGAGAGGCAGTACAACTACACAGAGATCATGTTTTAAACGCAATGACTCCATCGTGACGTTCAGAAACTTGTCATTGAGCTTAATCCATCCCTTTCAAGTGCTGGGACCTGTGCGTGATTCTGGTTCGTACAATTTTGCCCACTTCTGCTGATGCAGTTTCTCTTTTCCTTTTTCTAGGATCACTGAATGTATAATATGGCAAAACTAATTGTACAATGATCGTGATGGCTTTCGAGGGTGCCTCCTTTTCATGTACTCCATTTCTTGCTTGATGTTTTTTCCTTTTCGCCCTATGATTTTGTGAACAGAAAAGCACCGTAAATTGGCTGTCAAGGCTTTATAATTCACTGCCGATGATGAAGAACCCCATGGCATTCCCCCCTAGGGAAAGAGCACGGAGATCATATTCTCCGGTCAGCCCCAGTCCGACTCTTGCGCCTTCGTTTTCTGGCTCTCAATGCTTGTGTAGTGGATCTTGCAGGCCAAGGTCGCAAGTCCCAGCATCGGCAACATCACAGCTAGCCTCATGCGGAAATGCCGTACCCTTTACGTATCGCAGTGGCCTACATGTTTATGCTTCCCGTCATATCCTCAGCAACGGCCTTCTAATCGCCTTTTTGTTCTTCAATAGTTTCCCACTGTTGAACGGCTGATCGTCGTTAAAATAGAATTCACGACGATCAATTACGCACTTCAGATGTCTGAAAGGATGGTAATTTTCTGACATCAATAGTGGGATTTTTGTAAACGACACCAATCAGATGGACCTTTCTACTATAAAATATACAATGCACGAATTAGCCAACAACCATATGAAGTGAAACTTAAGAATGACGGATCAGATAGCCTCAATGGAGAAAGGAAATTTTGTTGATTGCTAATAGGGTGTCAACTCAATCAGCCGACGACCGCAGCTTTCGAACCCACAAGATAACCAAATTTGGCCAAAACCCTCTCAGTTCAGACCCTCAACATCAACCGTGAATGAATGACCAAGAGGGTACTGCTCCACACCACTTGTAAACAGCTCAATCTATTCCAGATCAGGCAAATCACAGATGAGATACTGCAAAATTCGAGGAAGATTATTCATATTCAACGCCGCCTTATGGCCCGATAAAACTACAATATAACATCATAAACAGAGATGACACTCTGATTACACAGTCACATAAACACCTACAATTTCTTATATGACTCATTACCGAAAGAACTCCGAAATAACACTTGTTCACCGGACGCAAACATTACCGGACACAAGAGCGATCATTCTTGAAATTACAAGAAGCTTAAATCAACCAGAGATCTCAATAGCCTTGACCTCAGGCTTCTTCTCCTCCACTTTCGGAACAGTGACGGTGAGCACTCCATTCTCCATCGAGGCCTTCACCTGATCCAACCTCGCATTCTCGGACAACCTGAACCTCCTCATGAACTTGCCGCTGCTTCTCTCCACCCGGTGCCACGTATCGTTCTTGTCCTCCTTCTCCACGTTCCTCTCGCCGCTTATTTGGAGCACCCGATCGTCTTCGATCTCCACCTTGACTTCCTCTTTCTTGAGCCCAGGGAGATCCGCCTTGAACACATGGGCTTCTGGGGTCTCCTTCCAGTCGATCCTCGTGTTCACAAAAGCAGTGTTTTCCCGGAAAGTTTGAGGGAAATTAGAGGCGACGAGGGAAGAGGAAGGCAAAGGGAAGTCCTTGAAGGGATCCCAGAGGTCAAGGGAGAAGGGGTCGAAGACGTTGCTGCGACGGCCGCCGAACCAGCTTGGGATGAGCGACATTGTACCCTCCTGCTGCTGCTGCTGTTAGATGATTCAAAGACGTTTAGCGATTGATTGTTGTAATGATGCCCTCGCTTGCAAATGCTCCTCTTTTCTTGAGTGACGATGGAAGATCGGAGATGCCTGGTATTTAAAGGTGAGAAGAACAGCTAAGGATTGAAAAATGGAAGTTTCTGTAAAAGATTGCAGAAGCATCTGGTCTCGCCCACAGCTCTCTCGAAACCGGGCCTTGCTCTCCCGAAACTTCTGGTCTGTAATTCTGGAGATGTCTCGAGACAGGCCCATAACTATTGCCTTGACTGGCTTGGACGATGATTAACCCAATATCAGAAGCAACTAGAGCTAAATCTCCATTTCAGTCTCATTATAGTATTTTAATTATGAAATAAAAAAGAATCAAAAAATTATATGTGTGGTTGATATTTAATTGACTTCATTCATAAAATTCTTTAATATAATATATAAACAAAATATATATATATATATATATATATATATATATCAATATCTATTAAAGGTATACAAAAGAATCGGGAACCGTCCAAACTATCCAGAACCGAATTGGACCGGATCAAAACTAGCGATTCCCAAGGGAACTAATATAGTTTTTTGTTCTAATTTATTGAAATCAGTGGATATTGATTGGGTTCTCGATTTTAAGTGTGGAATCGTCCACCCGCCTACTCAAATCGAATCAGTAATATATAAATATATATTTAATTTTTAGAAAAATTTCCGACAAATTATTTAAGAAATATAAAAACCATAAAATCCCTAATCTAAATATTAATACCTATTAACTAAGTGCTCATCTCGTCTCACTCTCACCTCTTTTGAGTCGTCTTTCTATCTCTCACTCATGGCCTTGACTCTTAATTTTTAATATAAGTCCAATTTTTTTTATTGATCTTGCAATTAAGAATAAGAAAGTTCTTTATTTTTTTACTTTACTTTGACTTGTTGGAAAATGTTGCACCAAATATGTGAAGCTTGTTTGGAACCCACCCAAGAACCAGATCGGACCGATGGTCCGATTCTCTATTTTAATTTTTCAAAATCGATTTTTAGTGGGTAACTCCCGATTCTAGGGGAAAAATAGGAAAATTATCAAAAAAGTCTCAAACATATTACAATTATATTGATTCAATCACAAACTTATTATTTTAGTCAATTGAATTCTAAACCTTTTACAATTATGTCAATTCGATTTTCTTTTACCAAATTTGGTTGATTGGCTTCGATGAACAATTTTTTAATCTTTTCTTCTTTTTTACTCTTTCTTTTTTTCTCTCTTTTTTTCTTCCTCCCCCTTCTTCCTCCTTCCGACGACCTGCCAAATGGGAGCGCCCATTGAGGCAACTAACTAGTGGTGAACTCACCTCTCTGTCGTTGGGTGAGGGTGAGCTCGCCTAACTAGGCCCTCACTGGATTTAGTGAGGGTGAGCTCGCCCAGTGACTAGGAAAGGCGAGCCTTGCTAGATTTAGCGAGAGTGAGCCTCGCCAATGGATCGACAAACTTGATCTCATTGTCGTCAGGCTAGGGCAAACTCGCCCAACCACTGGAGAGGGTGATCTGGTCAAAGACGAGCTCGCCAATGGATCTGCTGGTGGACTCTTGCTCTTCACTAGTTGGGGCTTTAGGAAAAAGTTGCATGGGATGGATTATCAGGACCCATCCGATTCCCCTCCCCTGAACTCCCGATGGTTATTAGAATTGAACCCGCGTCCATCAATTACACGGTTTAGCTTAATAGAGAATGTGCGAGTGTTTGAATGTGCGGTAAACGTCTGAGGTTGGTCGTGGGATTTTGTAAACCACACCAATCAAATGCACCGTTGCTACGATGAAATCTGCATTGCATGACATATCTAACAACCATATGAGATAGCCCTCCAGAGGAAGTTTTTTTCATTGCAACTAGTGTCAACTAAATTAGCAGAGCAGCAGCTTTCAAACAAACAGTGATCTTCAAATTTGGCTAAAGGCCCTTACAACAACTGAAAATCGATGACTAACACGGTACTGCTCCGGTACCAAGTGTTATATATAGCTCAATTGAATCCAGATCGGGCAACCCAGAGATGGAAAACTGCAAAACCCATCAAAGTTATTCATATTCAAGCGCCACACTGGCGCTTGATTACAGAGATGATTACAGCGACACACAACAGCTTCTTACATGACACATTAACGAAAGAAAACAATCCAAAATTGTAGTTTTTCACGAAAATCTGAACATCATTGGACAGAGAACCGCTCATTCCTGCAACCACAAAGAAGCTGGATTCAACCAGAGATCTCAATGGCCTTGACCTCAAGCTTCTTCTCCTCCACCTTGGGAACAGTGACGGTGAGTACCCCGTTCTCCATCGAGGCCTTCACCTGATCCATCTTCGCATTCTCGGGCAGCCTGAACCTCCTCATGAACTTCCCGCTGCTTCTCTCCACCCGGTGCCAGGTGTCGTTCTTGTCCTCCTTCTCCACGTTCCTCTCGCCGCTTATCTGGACCACCCGATCGTCTTCAATTTCGACCTTGACTTCCTCCTTCTTGAGCCCGGGAAGATCAGCCTTGAACACGTGGGCTTCCGGGGTCTCCTTCCAGTCGATCCTCGTGTTGACAAAAGCGGTGTTCTCCCGGAAAGTTTGAGGGAAATTAGAGGCGGAGAGGGAGGAGGAAGGGAAAGGGAAGTCCTTGAAGGGGTCCCAGAGGTCGAGAGAGAAGGGGTCGTAGACGTTGCTGCGACGGCCGCCGAACCAGCTTGGGATGAGCGACATCGTACCTGCTTCTGCTGCAGCTGTTAGATGATTCAAAGACGTTTGGTGATTGATCGTCGGACTGGCGCTCTCTCTTGCTGATGCTTTCGCTTTCTTGAAGCGTGGAGGAAGGAACGGACATGCCTGGTATTTATAGGAGGGAAGAAGAGATAAGGATCGAACGATGGAAGTTTCGGTTAAAGATAGAGAGAGATCTAGAAAGATCTGGTCTCGCCTAGATAGATCTCTCTCGAAACTGGGCCATCCTCTCGTGAAACTTCTGGTCTTGGAAGTGTGGAGATGTCTCGAGACAGGCCCATAACCATTGTTTGACCGGCTTGGTTTGTTCGACCCGGGTCGCAATTTCCCACAGAAGACCATAGGGAAAGTTTATCTCGTGGATAAGAAGATCAGGGGCAGGAAACAGTCGATTAGAAAAAGGAATTTTCGCTGATTTGGAAATATAAAAATAGAATGAAGTATTCATAGAAAGAATTGTGAAGCTGCATATAATGAGGAATTATGCCAGCATAACGGTCCGTAATTTGCTGAGTAAATTATGGATTGATTTCCACTGCATGTTGGACACTTTGTGCTTTTTGTGCTTCTCTCTTCTCCATATGCACAGAGAGATTATTATAAAATCCAACTAGCGCAACTTACAAGGTAAAATACTCGATTAATCTAAAAAATGGGTCAAATTGCATAAACATTTAGACTACGTTTGATTGTTTGAATTTCTAACAATGATAGAACTGGATATAATATGATATGAAATCCAGAAGATTTTGTTATATCTTATCTACTGTTTGGTGATTATAATAATAAAGTCAGATATATTTACATCATATTATATATATATTGCTCAAGTATAAATTCTTATATGAATCACAAATTTTTACAAACGAAAATGGTAAAAATCTATCGCGACACTCTTATCTACTTTATTCTTATTTTCATTTTTATTTTATTTTCTTCTCTTTTTTAATTTATTTCTTTTGTAGTTCTTTCTTCCCCTTCCATTATTCTCAAATAAACTTTTATTATATAGAAAATTGTACTAATAAATAAGCATATATTTATATATTGAATTTATATTATAAGATAGAATTAGATTCGTATATATATATAAAGATTAAATTAAAAACAGTGTATGTAGGAGTCTATATGTATGTATGTTCTTGAATAGCGCTAGTTGCGACTCAACCCCACCCTCCCTCTTTTAAAATGTGTCTTTCTAGTTTGAGGTTATGCTGGAGTTACCTACCATGTAACAATCCATAGTTTGATGAATATACATTGATAACATGCGAAAGAAAGTTCTAATTTTTTTTCTTAATTTATTTAATAAATATGATTGTTCACATTTTTGCTTATTTTAACAACCCTCCCTCTTTTTAAAATGTGTCTTTCTAGTTTGAGGTTATGCTGAGTTACCTACCATGTAACAATCCATAGTTTGATGAATATAATTGATAACATGCGAAAGAAAGTTCTAATTTTTTTCTTAATTTATTTAATAAATATGATTGTTCACATTTTTGCTTATTTTAACAATAAATAGAATGGGCCTAAATCATAGAGTACTTAGTTTCAATGCCAAACGCAATACAGTAAAATTGTTAATAAAAAAAATGAAAGTGTAGGTAATAAAGCATCCATTGGTCCCAAACGTATTGGCTTATTCAAATTAAAAGTTAAAAATGGCTCCGACGGATTATGTTTAGTTTAAGTTTAGATTCAGGTTTCTCTCCATGAATTTATATCATACTTGAGTAGTGATCTCGTGTCGAGAACTGTTATTTTATTCATATTCATTCTACTCCCCATATCACACTGCAATTTAGTTTTTCTTTTTCCCATTTGACATCAATTTTAGAATTGGGAGAGAAGAGCGAATTTTTTTTTAAACTTTGAAAAAGTTGAAAGTCCACAAATCAATATATTATATGTGTGTTTGATATTTAATTGTCTTCTTACATGAATTCTTAAATATATAATATTTATAATATCGTATCCATATCTTCTGCCTAAAAAATTGCAGTTCAATTACCCCATGGTTTATTTTTCCCTTGTGATAAGGTCGTTCGTTTGTACCTTCAACTATAAAATCAAGGAAGTCAATATTTTCAATGAAATTGAGAATGTGATGGCTCATCACATTAACTGAGTGAAAGTAATGATGCCATCTTTGCCAATAAATTTTCCCTTTGAAAACCGATTAACTTGATTATCCGATCTTAAGGGGAAATGAGTTTTGTTATGTATTGGAAATGGCAGCATGGATTTCCACTTAGCCAAAAGAAAGAAAAGAAGAAAAACAAAAAAAGAGTAACTAATAAGTGGGTTTCCCTCCCCCACAACTCTTACGAAAGATGCAGACAGAATAGCTTGAGCTATGTACCGCACGAACAGTCCACATGAAGAGAGGCAGTACAACTACACAGAGATCATGTTTTAAACGCAACGACTCCATCGTGACGTTCAGAAACTTGTCATCGAGCTTAATCCATCCCTTTCGAGTGCGGGGTTCTGGTTCCTACAATTTTGCCCACTTCTGCTGATGCAGTTTCTCTTTTCCTTTTTCTAGGATCACTGAATGGACAATATGGCAAAACTAATAGTACACTGATCGTGATGGCATTCGAGGGTACCTCCTCTTCATGTACTCCTTTTCTTGCTTGATGTTTTTTCCTTTTCGCCCTATGATTTTGTGAACAGAAAAGCACCGTAAATTAGCTGTCAAGGCTTTATAATTCGCTCCCGATGATGAAGAACCCCGTGGCATTCTCCCTGGGGAAAGAGCACAGAGATCATATTCTCCGGTTGGCCCCAGTCCCGACTCCTGCGCCTTCGTGTTCTGGCTCTCAATGCTTGTGTAGTGGATCTTGCAGGCCAAGGTCGCAAGACCCAGCATCAGCAACATCACAGCCAGCCTCATGTAGAAATGCCGTACCCTTTTCGTACCGCAGTGGCATACATGGCCGCGTTCTAATCGCCTTTTCGTTCTTCAATAGTCAGCAATTTAGGAATTAGGTCGCGGGTTTCCCACTGTTGAAATAGAACTCACGACCATCAATTACATACTTCAGGTGTCTGAAAGGAGGGTAGTCTTCTGACATCAATCGTGGGATTTTTGTAAACGACACAAATCAGATGGAGCTTTCTACTATAAAATATACAATGCACGAATTAGCCAACAACCATATGAAGGATGTGGAACTTAAGAATGGCGGATCAGATAGCCTCAACGGAGAAAGGAAATTTATTTCTAATAGGGTGTCAACTCAATCAGCCGAGGACCGTGGCTTTCGAACCAGCAAGATCTCCAAATTTGGCCAAAAACCTCTCAGTTCAGACCCTCAAAATCAACCGTGAATAAATGACCAAGAGGGTACTGCTCCATACTATTTGTAAACAGCTCAATCTATTCCTGATCGGGCAAACCACAGATTAGATACTGCAAAACTCGAAAAAGATTAATAGATTATTCATATTCAACGCCCGCCTTATGGCCCGAGAAAACTACAATATAACATCATAAACAGAGATGACACTTCGATTACACAGTCACACAAACACCTACAATTTCTTATATGACTCATTACAGAAAGAACTCCAAAAGTACACTTATTCACCGGACGCAAACATTACCGGACACAAGAGCGATCATTCTTGAAATTACAAGAAGCTTAATTCAACCAGAGATCTCAATAGCCTTGACCTCAGGCTTCTTCTCCTCCACTTTCGGAACAGTGACGGTGAGCACTCCATTCTCCATCGAGGCCTTCACCTGATCCAACCTCGCATTCTCGGACAACCTGAACCTCCTCATGAACTTGCCGCTGCTTCTCTCCACCCGGTGCCACGTATCGTTCTTGTCCTCCTTCTCCACGTTCCTCTCGCCGCTTATCTGGAGCACCCGATCGTCTTCGATCTCCACCTTGACTTCCTCTTTCTTGAGCCCAGGGAGATCCGCCTTGAACACATGGGCTTCTGGGGTCTCCTTCCAGTCGATCCTCGTGTTCACAAAAGCAGTGTTTTCCCGGAAAGTTTGAGGGAAATTAGAGGCGACGAGGGAAGAGGAAGGCAAAGGGAAGTCCTTGAAGGGATCCCAGAGGTCAAGGGAGAAGGGGTCGAAGACGTTGTTGGAGTCAACACCTAATATAATAATGAAAGTCCCATTATGCATGAAGCCTGGACGTGGGAAGCAAGTGTACGCATGAAGGAATGGATGGGCACATATTAAAATAATAGTATAATTGTTACTGGAGTCTTCAAGGAGCAAGAAGCAAAGTTTAACTTTGCTAGTACTTGCACGTGAAGGAAACGCAGCCCACGGTTTTTGACTGCCAAGAAGAAAAGTTCAAATTTAACTCTTGCAAGTTTGAAGTCCAGGCGGTGAAGATGCTTATAAATATAGGGTTACGTTAGTTTATTTAGAGTAGGGAGAGAGACAGTGAGAGAGTGAGATTTTAGAGAGTTATAAGTTTAGCAAAGCTTGTGTGTGTCTTGTGTGTGTACTCCATTAAGCCTTTACAAGGCATATTATGTAATATAATCTCTCTTTGTGTGTTTACACTCTCTCCCTCCAAATCCTTTTGGTTCCAACAATTGGTATCAGAGCCTAGGAGGTCAGCAACCGGAGTATCAAAAAGAGTGGCCGGAGACCGAGAACCTAGAGCAGTCGATCAAGGATCGTGAACTCAAAGCTAGCAATGGCTTCCACCAACTCTGTTCAACTGCTACTCCCAAAGTTGAACGGAAAGAATTACAACAACTGGTCCGTCCAGATGAAGGTTCTTTTAAAATCCCATGATTTGTGGAACCTAGTGGAGAACGGCTACACTGAAGTGGCCGATGCTGAAGCATTCGATGCTTTAAGAAAGATGGAGAAAGATTTATTGGTGGAAACTCAGAAGAAAGATCAAAAAGCATTGTTTACGATCTTTCAAGCTATGGAGGAGATGATATTTGAGAAAATATCGAGCACGGAGACTGCGAAAGAAGCGTGGGATATATTGCAAAAATCCTACAAAGGCGATGATCGTGTTAGGCGGGTGCGACTCCAAACACTTCGAGGAGATTTTGAGTCTTTACGCATGAATGACTCTGAATCTATCTCGGCTTACTTTGATCGTGTACAAACCATCGTTAACCAACTGAGGGTTAATGGTGAAGAGCTCCAAGATGTACGAGTCGTAGAAAAAATCTTGAGGTCTTTGACTGAAAGATTTGACTACGTGGTTGCGGCGATCGAAGAAGGCCAAGATATATCAACCATGACGTTGGAGCGGTTGATGGGTTCATTATGCTCGCATGAGCAAAGAATGAATCAAAAGTCCATCGGTTCGTATCCCGAGCAGGTATTGCAGAGTCGGGTTGTTCAATCAAATCAAGGAGATTATCAAGGTGGACAAGGTCATGGAGGTACCCGAGGTAGGGGTGAAAATTCAAATTTCACTGGAAGATATAAAACACGTGACAAATCAAAAGTCAGGTGTTTCAAGTGCAATAAATTCGGACATTACAAATCCGAATGTCGAGCAGAGGTGACGGAACATGCACATATCGTCAATGATGACGAAGATGTGGTGCTAGCATGTACCGTGGATGATGTGCGTACTCTCTCTAGAAATAAAAGAGGTTTTAAGAGCCAATGGAGAAATGATGTCGGCATTAGGAATGGCAAACGGTGGAAAAGTCATAGTGAATGGCAAAGGCGACCAATAGCGAGGAGCACTCAACCAGGGAGAGCACACCGAGACTGTGACAAAGACAACAAAAGGCATAGCAAGCGGTGCTACATTTGTGGCAAAGTAGGCCACTTTGCTAGAGTCTGTTGGTTCAAGCAGGTAAAACAAGGTGCTACAACTTTTACCAAGAAGAAGAACCATAAAGAATGGAGTCTCCAAGCGATTGTTGCAGTAGAGGAGCAAGAAGAGCCTGTAGCCACCGGTATCATCAAGGCAGATGATGTGATAGCCATTGAGACATCCCCAAAGAAGAACAAGCCATGGGCAAGCTCGAAGAAGCAAGAAGCAGCTTCAACAAGCGGTCGCGAGAAGGAACTGCAAGAGATGCGGGAGATGTTGAAAGAGAAGGATGAAATGCTGAAGCAAAAGGACAATGAGCTCAAGCTAAAAGAAAGGGAGCAGGAGAAGCTCCGGTACAAGCTCAAGGAATTGCAAAGGCTCAAGAAATGTTGCCCAGAGAAAAAGATTCCCAGGGGCAAAAACAAATGGAAGATTATAGAAAAGAAGTTCCATGAGAAGGAAAAAGAGACTGATACGCAAAGTGAAATGGCATCGATGAAATCCGAGCTTCGCAAAGCTCAGTTGGAAGTCACAGTTGCCGAGGCAACTGAAGAAGATGAATATCAAATGCTATAGAAGAAGAGTATTAGGTGTTGAGGGAGAGTGTTGGAGTCAACACCTAATATAATAATGAAAGTCCCATTATGCATGAAGCCTGGACGTGGGAAGCAAGTGTACGCATGAAGGAATGGATGGGCACATATTAAAATAATAGTATAATTGTTACTGGAGTCTTCAAGGAGCAAGAAGCAAAGTTTAACTTTGCTAGTACTTGCACGTGAAGGAAACGCAGCCCACGGTTTTTGACTGCCAAGAAGAAAAGTTCAAATTTAACTCTTGCAAGTTTGAAATCCAGGCGGTGAAGATGCTTATAAATATAGGGTTACGTTAGTTTATTTAGAGTAGGGAGAGAGACAGTGAGAGAGTGAGATTTTAGAGAGTTATAAGCTTAGCAAAGCTTGTGTGTGTCTTGTGTGTGTACTCCATTAAGCCTTTACAAGGCATATTATGTAATATAATCTCTCTTTGTGTGTTTACACTCTCTCCCTCCAAATCCTTTTGGTTCCAACAGACGTTGCTGCGACGGCCGCCGAACCAGCTTGGGATGAGCGACATTGTACCCTCCTGCTGCTGCTGCTGTTAGATGATTCAAAGACGTTTAGCGATTGATTGTTGTAATGATGCCCCGGCTTGCAAATGCTCCCCTTTTCTTGAGTGACGAAGGAAGATCGGAGATGCCTGGTATTTAAAGAAGAGAAGAACAGCTAAGGATCGAAAAATGGAAGTTTCTGTAAAAGATTGCAGAAGCATCTGGTCTCGCCCAGAGCTCTCTCGAAACCGGGCCTTGCTCTCCCGAAACTTCTGGTCTGTAAGTCTGGAGATGTCTCGAGACAGGCCCATAACTATTGCCTGACTGGCTTGGACGATGATTAACCCAATATCAGAAGCAACTAGAGCTAAATCTCCATTTCAGTCTCATTATAGTATTTTAATTATAAAAATAAAAATAATCAAAATATTATATGTGTGGTTGATATTTAATTAACTTCACAAATAAATTCTTTAATATAATATATATAAATATATATAATTTTTTATTAATATCATTTAGGGCATGCAAAAGAATCAGAAATTGCTTGAACTATCTGGTACCAAATCGGATCGGATTGAAATCAACAGTTCTCGAGGTAAATAATATGGTTTTTGGTTCCACTTTATTGGAATCGGTGGGTACCGATTGGGTTCCCAATTTTAAGTATAGAATCACTTGTCCGCCTACTCGAATCAAATCAATAATATATAAATATATATTTAATCTAATGACAAAAGAAATTTAAGAAAAATGAAAACCATAAAATCCCTAATCTGAAGCTTAACACCCATTAACTAAATGCTTATCTCGTCTCACTCTCACCTCATTTGAGTCGTCTCTCTATCTCTCACTTACAGCCTCGACTCTCAAGCTTACGTCCATCAACTTATAGCCTCGACTCTTAGTTTTTAATATGAGTCCAATCTTTTTACTAATCTTACAATTAAGAATATGGAAGTTCTTTGTTTTTTGCTTTACTTTGGCTTGTTGGAAAATGTTGTACCGAGTGTGTGAAGCTTGTTTGGAACTCGCACGAGATTCGAACCAAACTGATGGTCCAATTCCCGATTTCAATTTTTCAAAACCGATCCTTAAAACAGAAAAATTACCAAAAAAATCATAAATTTATTGTAATTTGTTGATTCGATCATAAATTTAATTTTTTGGCCAATTGAGTTCCAAACCTTTTGCATTTATGCTAATTCAGTTCATTCAACTAAATTTGGTTGGTCTGCACCAATGAACAATTTTTTAATATTTTAAATATTTTTTTCAAAAATTTTAATTAATTCTTTTTATCTTTCTTCTTTTCCCTCTCTCTCTCTCTCTCTCTCTCTCTCTCTCTCTCTCTCTTCTTCCTCCCTTTCCTTCCTCCTTCTTCCAACAACCAGCCATATGGGAGGGCCCGTCTACCCAGTCATTGGATTAAGGTGAATGGCCAGTGGCGAGCTTACTTCGCTGTCACTAGGTGAGGGTGAGCTCACCCAGCCCTCGTTCAATTCGGTGAGGGTGAGCTCGCCCAGCCACTGAAGAGGGTGAGCCTCGCCAATAGATTGGCGAGCTTAACCTTGCCGTCGTCAAGCAAGGGCGAGCTCACCTAGCCATTAGGGAGGGTGAGCCTCACCAGTGGATCAATGAGCTTGACCTCGCTGGATCTAGTCGAGGTCAAGCTCGCCCAGCCACTAGCAAGGCTCACCCTCACCCGCTCGCTATTGGCTAATGGCCTCGCCGATGGTTAGGTGTCGTTTAAGTGAGGGTATTGCTGGGCAAGCTCCCTGATTAGTTCCTCATTTAGATCGGCAAAGAAGACTCGTTGGCTCAAACTGCACAACCAAGCATCTCACTCAATCTTTGTCTCCCTCGCGTCTTGCCCAATGACAATGAACCCAACCACTGGCAAGAGCAAGCCTCGCTAGTGGCTGGGTGAGCTTGCCTTCACTAAATCCAGCGAGGGCTCAACTCACCCGTGGCTGTGTGAGCAATGACAAGGCGAGCTCTAATAATGCTACTAGGAATACCTAAAGGAGGGTGAATAAGTGTTCAAAAGAAATTTTGATAAATAAATGAGGAATAAAATAAATTTCGAACAAAGTTTGAATAACGAAGAGAGTCTGATAAACAGGCCACTAGACTTCTAATGAATGTTCAGAATTAGATAAGAGATGGAACTGATTTTTAAAATACCTATAAGAATGTAATAGACTTAAATAAGAAGAGTTAAAGGAAGAGAATATTGCATATAAAATTTATAGTAGTTCGGCTTAGATTAAGCATACGTCTACTCTCCCATGCTGACAGTCTTCTGGCTGGAATTCACTATAGCATCAATAGAGAAGTACAATTTATGAGTGCAAACACTCAGTGGAAGATCCCGTCTCACTCACTAAGTCACTCTTTTTGTGATTTTCTCTCTTGAATACAATTTATAGGGACCGCTAAAGAAGAACAAGTAGTTGGAATTTCAATTTTCACGTCTACCATTCAAATAGACCGAATGACCTCCTTAAATACTCCTCCATACCTCATTAGCCATTGACATTTTTTGGAAGAATTTCTTCCGATCAATCCGTTGGACATAATCGATTAAGAAGATCTCATAGCCATTTGAAGATTAACATGAAAAATCCATTAATTCTGATCGTCCATACAATTAGAATCTAGATTTCCATAAATAGATATTTCTCAAAAATGAACTTATCTTCAAGATTGATTTCATTAATTTGTGATTGATTCCATCAATATATTTATAGAAGGAAATTGAGATCATTTGCCAAAGAGCTAGATGTTATCGAATAAATTCCTAATAAGTTCGTTTTGAATCATTCTCACAAGATCAATAAATCTGAGTCTGATTTCATCCTCATTCTAGACACAGTTTTAGTCCGGATTTTGTTAAATTGGGAAATACTTCTAGAATGAATATACTTTGGCAAAAGTCTTTGATATAACTTTAGAAGCATTATGTTCTTCAATATAAGAGTAAGAACCAAAAAGTTTTGTTAACTTCAAAACTCAGTAGGAGTTTTCTCAACAAGCTCGTCACCGGTCGGCCATCTCAATCTAGCAATCAACCCTCCCTCTGATTGGTTGCTAGAAGGAGGAGGAAAGGGAAGAGAGAGAGAGAGAGAGAGAGAGAGAGAGAGATGGAAAAAGAAAAAGAAAAGATAAACATAATTAATTAAAAAATTTGAAAAAATAAAAATTTGAAAAAATTATTCTCCAACGTTGACCAGCATTCATGTCAGTGTCAGCTAGCCAAATGTGGCCAGATGGACTAAATTGTCACAATTACAAAAGGTTTATGACTCAATTGGCACAAAAAAAAAAGATAAATAATAAGTTTATGTTATGACTAAATTGGTAAAATTATAATAAGTTTATGACTTTTTTCGTAATCTTTCTGGATGGAAACCACACACTCCAACCATGCTCATTCCTAATATCTACAATCTAAAAAATGACATTTGAACTACTCAATGGTTTTTCTGCCAAAAAAAGAAAAGAAAAAAGAATTACCCCATGGTTTTTTCCCCTTCGATTAAGTCATTCGTTTGTACATTTAAATATAAGACCGAGGAAGTCTTTCTCTCCAGGAAAATTGAGAATGTGACGGTTCCATCACTTTAAGGGAAGTGAAAGTGACAGAGCCATCTTTACCATTCAACTTTCCCTTGAAATCGATTAACATTATCATCCGGTTTTAAGGGGAAAAGAGTTTTGCTCTATATTGGAAATCGCAGCATGAATTTTCACTCAACAAAAGAAAAAACTAAGTGGGTCTTCTCAAATAGCAAAGCAAGTAAACATTGAGCCTCCAACTTATATTACGTTATTTTATGAAGGTTAGACATCCACCATTTTGATGTTACTTTCACATTTGAGTATGATAGCTCATCATCTCATTTACCATGGTCAATTGTGTTAAAGCGTGTCAAAAATCTTGTCAATGTTATTTAGGCAACCAGGTGCAACAGATCAACATGAATTTATTATTTTACAACATGTTTAAAAGGCTATATAGTATTCTGTTATAAACAAGAATATAACATAGTAGAATGCTGTTTTTTTTTTTCCTTCTTTTTTTGACATTACAAGTGATTACTACATCTTATCATATTCAAGTTCAAAAGGTCCTAAATTGAAGATTTTTAATTTACGACATTTTGCCCATCGAAATTAAAATGGAAAGTATGTTAAAATAATTTTTGTCCAGGACTTGGGATACTTATTTCTCGGAAGTACAATATTGAGATGTCAGCTTATTGTGATACGGATTATGCTACTTGTCCTATGACACATAGGTCCATTACTACATTTTGCATTAAACTAGGAGAATCATTGCTTCCATGGAAAACAAAAAAGCAATCAACTATATTGTTGTCATCAGCTGAAGCTGAATATCAAGCCATGGCCAAGATAGTTTATGAAATAGTATGGATACGAGGTCTACTCCTGCTTGGGATACAAGTCAAAGGTCCAACCTTGCTGTATTGTGACAATGATGCGGCACTCAAACTTGCAGCTAATCCCATAGTGCATGAAAGAACAAAGCATATAGAGATAGATTGTCATTTCACTCGTGACAAAATTCAGGAAGGGATAATCAAGACAAGAGAATTTAGAACTACAAAGCAACTGGCGGATATTTTTACTAAGCCTATATGTCAAAGACAACATGCATATCTTCTAAGCAAGCTTGGCATCTTGAACATATATAAGCTATTAGCTTGAGGAGGAGTTTTGGAAGATATGCTTGATAGGATTGTCCAACGATACCCTGAATCATTCTAGGATTGTAATTGATTATGTACCGATTTAGAATTAGATTTGATACTTCAATATTCTTTCCTTTATTATCTGCCCTTTTGCACTATATATTGGGGCGTGTACATTGAGAACATTTGAATATACAGAATACTTCTTCCATATATCTTTCTTGTTTTTTGTCAGTATGCACTCACAACATCCTCTGCACAAATATCCTTGTTGGACCCAACATATGCATGCAAGAGCATACAAGTTAGACCCGATGCAGAGCAGGACTGGGCCACCGCTGGCTCCCTAGGTCCAGCGCCGTCAACGGCCATCTTCGATTGAGCTCACACGAGAAGGTTCGACGGCTCAATCTTACTGTCTTGGGTTAAAAAAATTAGTGAACTTTTTTTTGTAGAACTGACCTAGCATTGGGGGATTGCTTTACTCCAATCTCTTATGGACTATCGGATTTGAGGGATCTCATATGGGTCATAAAATTTTGACTTTCCATATACATTTTAGAATATATACACACAAAAGCAGTCTCGCCTTATGATTGTGGCTTTTGGCAGCCCCTTTAATACTTCTTTCTTTAGGTATGTTATCAAATTTGTACGAATTAATTTCACAAAAAGAAAAAACAAAAAAAAAAACTCATGAAGACTTTTGTTAGATAGAAAACACAAGACACAAGCGTCACTTCTTATAAAACTTTCATGAGATAATGGTCTAATAAGAAAATATCACACAAGCGCCACTTTTAAACAGGTGTTAGAGACGTTACACTCACGAATAATGTCGCTCCTTCATTTATGATAACTGAATTTGTGTATAGTTTGACAAAAGAATTCTCATCGATTGTATGACATGTCCCAAATAAATTAACACGTTGATGGGAACGAAGTTGCTTAGAAGAGATGGGCCCAACTAATAATATGATGATCTTGCTATATTTTCCTTCATACGCCATGTGGGCATTTCATCTTGAATAGGGATTTACTTAGGAAAAGCAAGAAACACAGAAGATGGAAAACCAGGAAGAGTGATGATGGTGAGTGGGGTGTCTTACGAGGATCAAGGACGAGCAGCAACAGCAGGAACAGGCCCATGAATCTCATATCCATTCTGCTTCTCCTTCCTGAATCGACACCGACCGACGTCTTTGTGATGACAAAGTTCCGGTTGGAATTTAATTAGCAATGAGGCCCGACTGCCGTCTTATAAAGGAGTGAGAAAGTGAGAAGGGCGGGTCCAGCAGAAGTTTAGTCAACTTCCCAAAGTGGAGTGACGCACGTCTCTTCTCATGCCAGGGAAGCTGCGTGCTTTTCTCCGTTTATCCTGCAAACCTTTTCTTGAGGCATATCTGATCCGGAATCCGATCCCCTAGAGGCCGCATGGATCTCCACCATTAATGCGATGGGCCTTGCATGAGTCAAGTGGGTGCATTTGGTTTAACATTTTGAAAGTTTATTAATAAAATGCAAAGTAGTTTAACCTAAAAGACTTTGGATAAATGCAAAGGCCGTTTAGTAAACTATGCTTTGAGAAACAACTTTGAAAGAAGTGTTGTTTAGTAGAAAACACATTTAAAAAGCCCTTTGGGTAAGTAATATTAGTTTTTTAATTTATATTTGTTTAAAATTGAAAAAATAATATATGCAAATTTTTAAATATAAATTTTGACAATGATGCTAAAAAAATCAAATATATATATAAATGCTAAAAATCAAATATATATAATTTTTTTTTTTAAAAGACCAAGGCGGCGATGAGTGTTCGATATAAAAATAATAATAATTAAGCTCCATGATTTTTGCTTACATAAGCATTAGGTGTTCTTGGTTTATGAGTACATGATGGAAGGGGGAGTGCAATTTGTGTTTTGAGAATTGGTGCCACTAGGGTCACTATCATTTCCGATGCGCAACCCGCTTTACACGCCATGTGATTGGAATTACAATGAACCTTTCTCTTTATAAGTTGAAGGCTAGTTAGTCAAAAGAAGAAAAGGCTGAAAAATTGGTCCATGACCTTTATAAGTTGAAGGCTTGTTAGTCAAAAGAAGAAAAGGCTGAAAAATTGGTCCATGACCTTTCTCTTAAAATGGGTTATAAATTTTTAGAGCCAAATATCACAGAGTAAAAGCGTCATAAAGACCATGACTTCCAACGAACCATTGACCACGTATTGATCCAAAAGTCAACACACATGAAACCCCAAAAGATCTTGCCTCTTGATGGATGTATGCAGGATCCATCATTACATGGTTTAAGTCCTTTTCTTTTGGCCGGTATGCTTGTTTAAATTCTAACTAAATCATAAAATTGTGAAATTCAAAGATTACTGTGTTTGCTCAAAAATTGGTGGCATAACTTCTAAAAGACAAATTCCTAGAATTACATCGATAATTTTCCTTACGGAAAATCCATTATGGCATTAATTTAATATTTAATCACCAATGTGATTTGCCAGGAATCAATGCCACATAGGAATTCTCAGTAAAAAGAAAAAAACTATGTAAGTTAAGTGATTTAATTTTAAAAAATATAATACTTACATGTTTGCTTTAAAAGTTTTAACATTATTTGTGTCTTTATATGGTCCAATTTTATCAAGCATGCAATGGTGACCGATAGTCACGTCGCATGACCCTCACGGGACCCGGTGAGGGCTTCCCGAGGCTGTGAGACCTAAGTGGTGGTCGCTTGGGTCATGGGCCGCCTAGGTCACTTGAGGTCGTGGACCTTCGGTGGTAAGGGCTGTCGGAGGTCACATAATCTCGGGTGACCTCGATTAACAACTATTGGTGCCAAATCGGCCACCGGTGGCCATAGCCCATCGTCGGTCCGACAAAAGGTTGGTCTTTTGTAAAAGAAAAAAATTATATATTTGATTTTTTTAGCATTTATATATATTTGATTTTTTAAAGATTTTTTTTAGCATTTAAAAAAATAATAACAAGGGTAAAATTGGAAATTTGAAAAATAGGTGAGGATAGTTTGGGAAAAAAAATGACTTCCGGCATTTGGCCAAATGCTAAAAGCTCAATGCTAGTCTCTACTAACATTGGGCTTTCAACATTCACAATGATGGTTTTCACTTGAAAGCTATTTCAAAATGATTGTTAAACGGTCCAACATTTCCCCAATAGGATTTTGAGGTCGAAAGTCCATTGGGAATGTTGAACCAAGTGCACCACTGCTCAATCCGAGCCATTCCCATATAATAAATTGCAAATGATGTGCCATATTTTTGGAACACCCATTTGTTGAAATTAAAAATTTTGTAGAACTCTTTATGTCACTCTCCAAATTTAACAAAAATGGGGGATGGCATGGTTGTCCTTTTATCCGAATGATGCAATCTCAAATATAACAATAACCTACTATCATATATATTTCAAAATATATTATAAACTAGCAGGTTAGTTACAATATTGGAATTTCTATAATCCATTATAAAGAATTTGTACATCTCCAACTTATAAAAAAACTCAATAAACTCATATTAATCATATACATCGTAGAAATATAAAACTAACTAAGCTTACACCCAAAAATCCTCTATCAAAATGTCTTGACGATTACATGAACGTTATCACTCTATTTGTCACTAACCGAGTAATTTGAAAAACATTGAACACGAATAGCATATGTAACTACAATTCAGTAAGTAATATATCTCTTCTAAGTAGATTGAGTATTCATTATGCACATATGAAGAGCAATGTTAGAAACTCATAATCCAAACCCAAGATATAATATACATATTAGAGGTTAGGATACTTGGAGTGCCAAAATTTAGCACGGAGGGACACTTAAATGCCAAAACTTTGGAAATGTACACTTAAGTGTCAAAATTGGAGTAAAATGGATTACTTAAGTGTCACTTCGGCCAAAATCCGGCCAAATTGCTGATGTGACCATTTTCCGGTGAGGTGAGTGCAAAATGGCGTCGTTTTGCATGCTAACGTGGTGAGAAAATGCAAAAACGACATCGTTTTGTGTCTGATGTGTAAATAGTTAATATAAAAATTAATTAAATTAAATTAAATTTATTTAAAATATTCTAAAAATTAAAAGATTAAAAAAAGGGTGTGGGGAGGGGGGAAGGAGGTGGCTGAGGGCTGAGCCCTCGC
Source organism: Eucalyptus grandis (assembly GCF_016545825.1). Classification (NCBI taxonomy): domain Eukaryota; kingdom Viridiplantae; phylum Streptophyta; class Magnoliopsida; order Myrtales; family Myrtaceae; genus Eucalyptus; species Eucalyptus grandis. The sequence goes on from NC_052621.1 coordinate 25,862,009, forward strand.
CACGCCGCCACCGGGAGGGTCGACGGCGGTAGCAATGAGGGCTCAACCTCACCACCTCCTTCGGCCCCCCTTTTCTATTTTTTTTATTTTAAGTTTTTTTACTTTTAGAATATTTTAAATAAATTTAAGTTTAAATTTAATTTAATTAATTTTTATATTAATTATTTACACATTTTTATTTTTTAGAATATTTTAACTGGTAGTTTAATTTTTATTTTGCGACGACGTTGTTTCGGGCGATTTTGAGCCGAGTCAGCTCTTCAGTGAGCCACGTAGGCAAGTAAAAATAATAAAATATTGCCACATAGAATTTCTGGTAAGGTTCGCCGGATGTGACACTTAAGTATCCCACTTTTCAAAGAAAATGGCATTTAAGTGTACCTTTTAAAAGTTTTGGCACTTGGACTGTACTTTAGCCATACATATTAAATCAAATATGAGTTGTTTCATTTTAACAAAATTTTATACAATTTAGAAATACTTTTTTAATCCACCATCCAATTGGAATATCTATAGTCAAGTTCATTGATTCATCTTTATCAAATCACATGCCAATGGTTTATTCCATTGACTAATTTATTACTCAATATCTTACCATGGTCATGATATAAAACTTGGTGATAAGGTGATCAAAATTCTCCCCTGGGCAAAGTCTCCATTTATTATCAGCCAAAGGCTTGACCTTAGAAGGATATTCTAAAACCAAGATTTGGAGTTGATAAGCTTTGGAATTATATGGAAATGGTAGATTATGGCGTTATGGAGTCGTGGGGTTTACAAATATGGGGAAAATTCCAAATAAGCGCTTAAAGTGTTTTCATTTTCTCAAATGAAGGTATTAAGTAGACATTATTTCAAATAGGACTTGAATGGAGACCTTTGTCTCAAAGAATGACCTAACCTCACCAGTAGTTTCAAATAGGGCATGAAGTGCCTTCTTTTTCTCAGATAAGGGTATGAAGTTGATTTTGTATCAAATAAGGACATGAAGTGACCATATCAGTCTCAAAGAATGACTTGACCTTACCTACTTGTCAAAGGCATTTTCATCTTTTACTTTTTCTTATGTTCTTTCATTTTTCCTTTAAAATAACTCAAAGAAGCTAAAAACTAAAAAAGAAAAAGAAAAACATAGGCAGGCTCCCCCACCCATGGCTGCCACCCTATCGTTGGTGGGCATTGGCCATGGCTGGCAGGTCACTAGCATCTCGGTGAGGGTTGACTAGTGGCGAGGGTTGGTCAACAAGGGTTGTGGCTTGAACCTAGATCTAGGAGAATGTTGTAGCCTTCTCCTGATTTTGGTGGGGGCTTAGAGTTGGTGAGGCGTCAACGACCTCGCCAGCCATGGTCGATGCCCTACTAGCAGTGGGGTGGTGGTCAAAAGCAAGAGCGCTAGCCTTAGCCTTTTGCTTGGGTTTATTTTTTAATTTGTCTTTTTTATATAGTTTTAGTCTTTTTTCTTAGTATTTTTAGTTTGTCTTTTTTGCAAAAAAAAAAAAAAAAAGGAAGAAAATAAGAAGGATGGAAATGCCATTGACTAGCTGATGAGGTTAGGTCTTTTGTTATGATTGGCATGATCACTTTAAGTTCTTATTTGAGAAAATGATGACATTTCGAGTGCTTATTTGAGACAAGGTTTACTCCAAACCCTTATTTCAAAAATTAACGGCATTTCAACCTTTATTTGGAATTTTCCCTCAAACATATAGGATAACTTGGAAAATTACTTCGATTATATGAACTAAGGACTTGAATTCTTACCAAACACTGCAAAATGTACTTAATTCAGCTCGTCGAGTTTGAACTTTTCCTCTTCTTTTCCTTTCTTCTCTTTGTTGGAGAAAACTCCTTAATGTTTTGAAGTTGACAAAACTTCTCCAAAGTCTAGTTTGAAGACTTTCAGACTTTAGTGACAAAGTTTGATGATTGCTAGACTTTAGTATCAAAGTTTACCCACACTGACAAATTCCAGACTCAAAGCTACTAAAGAATGAAGACTCATCAAAATCCGAGACTTTGTTTAGGAGTTCGATTCGTATGGCTTATGGATGGCTTTCTGGTTGAATATATCACCTACATGATTGGCTATCTTTAATGGAATCATTTTCGATACTCCAATCTCTTCGAAGGCAAGTAAACTTGGAAAGTATCTACTTATGGAAACCAAGATCCAGATTGTATGGGCGAACAGGATTGACGGGCTTTCATCACAATCATCAAACGGCTCTAGATCTCCTTAATCGATTCTGTCCAACGGGTTAATTGGAGAAATTCTTTTGAAAAGTGCCAACGGTTGTGAAGACATGAAGGAGTATTTAAGGTGGACTCTCTAGTTGTTCGAAAGTGTGCGTGAAAGAAAATTTTCAAAGTGTGAAGCTTCCTAGTTCCTTGTAATTTCGTTCACTGAGCTAAAATTTGCACTCAAAAGAGAGAAAGACTGATAGTGTGACTTTGTGAAAGAGAAGCAAACTCTTCACTGTGAAGTTGAGATCACCAAGCTATAAAATCTCTTTTGTTTTTTAGTGGAATCTAGCCAATATGCTATCAGTGTGGGAGAGTGGACGTAGGCTTAATTTAAACCGAACCACTATAAATTCTATGTTCTTATTATCTTCCCTGAACTTTTTATTTTGTTCATAGTTCTATTTAACTGCTAAAGTTTAAACTCGTTCAAAGTCTATTGTTCTTCAAACTCAGTTTTAAAAGCAAAATATTTCTACTGTTTCTTTTGAAAAATTGTTTTCACACTTATTCACCCCCTCTAGGTATTCACACTAGCACTTACACTCTCTACGTTTTCATTTTGTTTTTGCTTTTTGACTAGTTGACTAGTCAACACCGCAATATTACACTTTAAATAAGGCAAGTTAACTTCATAAGGGGGGTAAAAATAGTCCTCTAACTAGCCAATAAGGGCCTGCTTGTTTTGACTTCAAATAGTGTCTGGTTCTATTAGTTTACTCCTTGGAACAAAACAAAAAAAAAAAGAATAAAAATCTGTTTGATAAATTTTTTTTATTCTAGAGAACAAAAATCCATTTTTTTTTATTTCGAGATTAGATTTGGAACAAAATCAAGAAATATTAAAAAAAAAAAAAACACTTCTTATTCTCGGGAACAATTCTTAGAATCAAATCTAATTTTTCTTCTTTTTTTTTTTCTTTTCTCATTCTCTCTTCTTCTTTCTCCTAGCCGGTCATCAGCCATTGCCGATCACCGCAGCTGTGAATCAAGTCTAATTTTTCTTTCTTTTTTTCTTTTCTCCTTCTCTCTTCTTCTTCCTCCTAGCTAGTCACCGGCCATTGCCGACCACCGCTATTGCAGTAGCTAGCAATAGCTGGTGACTAGCCACAAAAAAGGAGAAAGAAGAAAATAAAAGGAAAATTTTAAAAATTTAAAAATTAAAAAATAATAAAGTATTAAAAAAATTAAAAGAAACATAAAAATTTAAGAATACTACCAAACACATTTTTATTCTGAAATATAAATTTTAGATAGTTACCAAATGTCTTCAAAAACTTAGAAATTGTTCCCAAGAATAGAATAAAAAAAAATAATTTTTTAGCGAAAATTATTCTTAGAAAGAATGATTATCAAAAGCGCTCTAAAAGTTTAGGCAATTGCGTAATGACAGGAGCTCAATCTCATTCTTACATCTGTAGCACAAAAAAAAAAAAAAAAAAAAAACCAAATTGTTGAACTTTAATATTTTCTTTTTTTTCTTTAATATTTTTTCTCTGCTCTTTTTGTAAATTTTTATTAATTGAAAATGTTCTAGTTGGGCGTATCGTATTTATCTTTGTTCTTCTTTCATAATTCGAATGCATTTTGTCATGAATTTATTTAAAGATTTAAAGATTTGTGTTGCACAAAAAAGATTACGAGATTTTCAATGAATTAGAATTGACAATCACTAGGAAGTTGGAATTAGTCTAAGTCAATAGCGTGTTAAATTTTGGGATTTTTTTATGTAGATGTCACAATTAACAGTCTTATTGGTGCACTGACTTGGAACTTCGTGGCTTTTTCCGATGGCTTATTATTAGTTCATGGAAAAAGCCTGTGGCTCCAGATCAGCCTTGAAATTGCAGGGGTCTTCATTCCTCAGTGATCTCTCTTCTCCCTTTCTTCCGTCTTCTTAGTTCACTCAGCAGATTCGCTGATTTTGAGAACTTGACTGCTTCAAGCGGTATGAAAGCTATTGTGGCACTTTCCATGTGTCTTGTTCTCTTCTCTTGTAATGCCCTTGTTTCCAATGCACTAGATACCATAACAACAAATAAGTCGATTCAAGACGGCGAGAGCCTAATCTCTGCTGGTGGGACATTTGAGCTGGGGTTCTTCAGTAGGGGGGATCCGCCAAAGCGATATCTGGGAATATGGTTCAAGAAAATAACCACAATGACAATAGTGTGGGTTGCAAATAGAGTCGCACCCCTTGCGGATGCATCAAGCACTTTGAGGGTTACTAGCCATGGAAGTCTCGTCCTTTTCGATGGGAATGGAAGTGATATCTGGTCATCAAACTTGTCAATACCGGTGCGTAATCCAGTTGCACAGCTCTTGGATTCAGGAAATCTGGTTGTGAGAGATGCAGAAGGCAGTGATCCCAATAATTTCCTGTGGCAGAGTTTTGACTATCCTACAGATACACTTCTAGCTGGTATGAAGATCGGACGGAATAGAACATCAGGCTTCAATCGTTATTTAACATCATGGAAGAGCATTGATGGTCCTTCCCCAGGCAACTTCACGTTTCAACTTGATCCGAATGGCTACCCACAAGAACTATTGAAGCAGGGTTCTGACATCAAGTTCAGGACAGGACCATGGAATGGTCTTCGATGGAGTGGCACACCTTATTTAAATCCAAACCCCTACTACGGGTATGAATTTGTGTTAAATGAAGAAGAGATGTACTACCGCTTCCTCTACAAATCGGTCACTTCCAGGCTGGTATTGATGACCAATGGCATCATACAGCGATTCGCTTGGATTGACCGAACGCAGGGTTGGATGCTTTACATCACCTCGCCAATAGACCAATGTGACAACTATGCATCATGTGGTACCTATGCTAGCTGCAGGGTCGATACTTCCCCAGTGTGTAGGTGCTTGAAAGGCTTCGTGCCTCGATTTTCTCAAGAATGGGATATGTTGGATTGGTCAAATGGGTGTGTGAGAAGAAATCCTTTGGATTGTGAAACGGACATATTTGTGAAGTATTCTTGGTTAAAATTGCCTGATACTCGGTTTTCGTGGTTTAACGAGAGCATGAATCTTCAGGAATGCCAAGTACTTTGCATGAAAAAATGTTCCTGTATGGCTTATTCGAACTTAGACATCCGAAATGGAGGAAGTGGTTGTTTGCTGTGGTTCGGCAAGCTGATTGACATTAGAGGGTACAGCGACTACGGGCAGGAACTCTACATCCGGATGGCTGCGTCAGAATCAGGTATTGTAGACATGAATTTGCTAGATACTGAAGTGGAAAATGGACACACATCTTTGAGGGAGAGCTTACAGAATTTTAATATCAGTTAAACCTAGTTCTTACTCCTGATCCTGTGTGCTCGTGCTTCTTCTCTTAGCTTTACCACCGTCACACCAAAAGAAGCATAAGCTGGTCATAGGCTTGGCAGTTTCTCTCGGGTCTGTTTTCCTCATTCTGGTTCTCACCATCTGTGTTCTACAACGCAAGAAGAAGAAAATGAAGCTTCCTGAAGGTAAACCGTACTTTATGATACAGTGCTGTCAGATTTTGTATTCTGGTTCTCATCATTCCCAGTTTTTACACTAGTCATTTCATCACTTACAAGTAGGTATTTTACAAGACCTCCCAGTACTTATTCTATTATCAAGCACAAGAATTCTTGTCTCGTGTTCATTACATTAGTCAGCCCCTTGTATAAGTGAAGTTTTTTTTTTTTTTTTTAATAAATTAGACTATCATTACAGGGGATTCTGCATTCATCTCCCATTCAGCATTCATCCTTACCAGGCCCAACAGTTATAAGATTTTCTATTTATTTTATCTTACTAATCCACATCTCCAATGAGAGGTCACTAAAAAAGATTCCATGATGAACTGACAAAGTCAGTCAGTCTCAACCAAATTGTTCGAGGCATTTGTGTGTCAGTGTCAGATGTGCGAAACAATGACAAACCACTAGCAATCGCGATCAAATTATCCTAATATGTTCGCAATTCAATGCTTTCAACTTTAGCAATTAGCATGCCTTTGTAGCATCATGATTGAAGGAAATCTGAATTAATGCAGAAGCCACTCAGAGATATTTGCTAATCGATTTTATATATTTTGTGCTCCAGATAAAAGGGACAGTTTTGAATCAGGAGACAACTGTGAAAACAAGAAGGAAGATCTTGAGTTGCCACTATTTGACTTGTCTACAGTAGCTGTCGCTACCAATTACTTTTCGACCGACAGTAAGATTGGAGAAGGTGGTTTTGGACCTGTCTACAAGGTACTAAAATTGTGCATGCTATTCTTGAGAAGGACATTGTTGCTATTCGAGGATTGTAAAGTACTGCCTCGCTGTTGCATTTGCATAATTTGTTTAAGAAAATATTCCTGAATATATTGATGAGAGGCTGAATAACTTGATCCCAAAAAGTTTAGTTACTGTGAGTGGAATTCTAGTGAGGGCAAGGAATTATTTTTCACTAAGCAAGTTGACCATATGCAGGGTGTGTTGAGGGGTGGTAAAGAAATTGCCGTGAAGATGCTGTCAAGGAACTCAAGACAAGGGCTGCATGAGTTTAAAAATGAAGTTCTATACGTTTCCAAGCTGCAACACCGGAACCTAGTGAAGCTTCTAGGATGTTGCATTGAGGAAGAAAATCTTTTGATCTATGAATTCATGCCCAATAGGAGCTTGGACTTATTTCTCTTTGGTATGCTTACTTTCTCAATTCCTTAAAAGCGTGAATTTTGTGAAAGCCCCAAACTACAGTCACTGAAGTAGCAAATTAGCAAATGACTAAATTGATGCCTTACTCCTTGTAAGTTACAAACCGTGCAGAGTTTACTAATGTGAAATGAACTTTTGACAGATCCAACGCAGAGGAAGCAACTGGACTGTTCAGCTCGTTTCAACATCATCAATGGAATTGCCAGGGGACTTCTTTACCTTCATCAAGATTCCAGACTCAGGATTATTCACAGAGATGTAAAAGCTAGCAATGTATTGTTAGATTGTGAGATGAACCCTAAGATCTCTGATTTTGGCTTGGCTAAAAGCTTCGCAGGGAATGAGACACAGGCAAATACTAACAAAGTGGTTGGAACATAGTAAGTACTTTTAATGCAGTGATGGCCTCTGTGCTCAATTTGCTCTTAAACTGATGGTTTCAATAAATCAATTTCTGTAGTGGTTACATGTCTCCAGAATATGTTCTTGATGGAGTTTTCTCAACAAAATCCGATGTCTTTAGCTATGGTGTATTGGTGCTCGAGATTGTAAGTGGGAAGAGAAACAGAGGGTTTCATCATCCAGACCACCATCATAATCTCCTTGGACATGTAAGCACATAATACTGCTCACCTTCCAGCCAGCCACAAGAGTTTTTCCTAATGGTTGGTTTCAATGTGGTCAGGCCTGGAGACTGTTCACAGAAGGCAAGTCCGTGCAGTTGCTCGATAAGTTGGTCCAGAATTCGTGCAGTACTTCTGAAGCATTACGCTCTATTCATATTGGCCTATTGTGCGTGCAGCGATGCCCCAATGATAGGCCGAGTATGTCCGCAGTGGTTATGATGCTGGGAAGCGACATTGAATTGCCTCTTCCAAAAGAGCCGGGGTTTTTTAACGAAAGGAATCTACTCCAAGAAAACACTTCACAAAGTCAACCAAACGAAATCACCATGACACTGTTATCTGCTCGATAAGAGAGTCACGGCCATGACTTTCATTCGTTCTCTCTGAACCTTACACTCCAGGTGGAAAATCGATGTAAAAAGTTCTTCAATGTCCTCCCCTAGCTATGCTTCCGAAAGTGCCGCATCTCTTATTTGGCTGCAGATTGAATGTACATGGAATGTCTTAAGTTACAGATTCCGACATCCCGTTTCACAAATTTGCATTCGAAAGGCCAAGAGTTCCCGTTCAAGGACATCTTCCCCCGAAAACTCTACATCGTTGGCCCAAAAAGAAAAATCTCGCAACTCTTCCATAAGCTCGGTAATTAAATCTCCACGTCAGAGAACAAATTTCCATCTGATTGAGTTTCCTATCACCATCGAAATCACTTTCCTTTAAGAATGATGGCATGGAGTCGGCAAATGAACCTGGTCCATGTCATTTTCATATCAAAATTTGCGGAACAACGATCTTTGAACTAAATGGGGTCCTAATTCACACTAAACAGAAATAGGGGAATAATCATCCGGAAGTAGTTTGGGCTGGGGGTGTGCACGGCCAAGTTGGTCGTTTGCATGCTAGAATCTGGAACTAAGCCTGATTTTAAACTTGGAATTGGGAGCTCAGACACCTTGGCTCTAAAATTGGCCAACTTGAAAACCGACCAGTTTGGTTCTATTAATGACTGTCGATGAAAAACAGAATATGTGCACATGGAAACCAAATTTTTCATTAGTTGGTAATAAAATGAACAGTCTTAAAGACCTGGAAAACTCGCCGGTATGAAAATAAGTTGTTTTGAGATTTGGGAAGAGTTAACATCAACTCAGGATAATTCTCACTGATGCAAGATTATGATTGAGGAGCTACTTTGAGATGAGCCAACTTCACATAGTTTAATATGAGGAAAATTACAAAAAAACAAGTCCTAAATCCATTGTGCTTGTGCCAATTCAAATTTAAATAACATTTTTTTTTGCCGAGTGTGTACTAAACTTTTGGCAATTGTATTAATTTAGTTAATCGGGCCAAATTTTGGCAGCCGACACTGATATGGGCACCAGTCATCCTACATGGTGCCAATGGCACTAACATAGATAAATTTTAATAATATTTTAATTTTTTTGAATTTTTATTTTTGATTTTTTTCCTTTTTTTTATTTTTTTCTTTTCTTTCTCTTTCTTTTTCCCCCCTTCCATTCCTTCTTCCTCCGCTTATCGCTAGCTTTGTGATTGATCAAAGACAGGGCCGTCCACGTAGGACAACCAGTCTCCATGTCAAAGCTAGCCAGCCAAAATTGATCGAAGGGACGGGATTTACACAAATATTTTAGCCAAAAAAAAATGTTTAGGATTGAATTACTATAATTGTAATATATTTATGATTTTTTTTTTTGGGTAATTTTCCTGGTGCATCACCAGCATTCACATAAAAAACTTAACCCAATATCGCGGGGATCTTGAAAATACCCCTTCTTTAAATTACTAGAAACTGCTTGATTAAATATTTAGGTCACCTAGTCTTTTAGTCATGGTTGCTTCAGTTAGGCTTCTCAGTTTGTCAAATGTTTCCTAAACATAAGGTGTTCAATGAGTTTGGGGTGGAAGTATTTTAAGTCAAGAAACGTGAACAATTGTCAATGACTTGAAAGATACGGATTGTGAAGTAAATGTTACGATGCGCAACTTCCTTGGCGTAATGACTGGGAAGTAGTGGATTTTTCCGATGACTTGAAACAGTCGATAATGACATTGGGATATCCAGTACTTTAAAAAAAGTTTAAAACACTTAAAAGAGTCCTTCGCTCTTCCGCATCCTCTCGTCCTTTTGGTCTCCATCAGCTATTCAGGGAACAAATATGAGAGCATCAGCGATATTTTTGTGTCATCTTCTTTCCTCTTTGTTGTATACTGCTCCTATTTTCAATGTAAACGAGGTACCATGACTACATATCAGTCTAGACAAGATGGCGATGGCTTAATTTACGCCGGTGAGACATTTGAATTAGGATATTTCAGCCCTGTTGATCGCCTGAAGCAACATCGCGTTATACTGTACAAAGAAACCGACAAGGACAGTAGTATGGGTTGCCAATGGAGCCGCTCCTCACAGATTCGTCGGGTACCTTAAAGTTTCCGTCTGGATAAAAACAGAAGCGAAATTTGGTCCTCAACTCATCCGTACATGCCCATGATCCAATTGTCAAGCTCTTGGATTTAGGAAATCTCATGGTGAGAGATGTGGATGGAAGTGTTCTGCAGCCGAGTTCTGATTATCTTACAAATACACTTTTAGTTTCGCACCGTGAAATCAACAAGAAGGTAACAATGCAGCCGTCCTTTTATCCGTAAGACGCAATCCCTAATGAAAACCAATAAAAGAATATGTACATCTCCAACTCACAACTAAACCCACCAAACTCAGACATAAATAAGACATAAATAACTCATATGAAAAAATCCCACTATCAAAATGTTTGGAAGAAAAATGCTAGAAGTGTCATAAGTTGTGTACGACGCTTACTTTAATGCGAAAAATTTTCGCCGGATTAATTAAGTGCCAAATTGAAAAAAAAAAATCACTTAACTGCTAACGACAAAAAATTCCTACCAAAATTAACACATGGCTTTTTTAATTAAAATTTTAATATGAGTTGGATCTCTGAAATTCGAACCACTGATTATGTATAATGATTATAATCAATTGCATTGATGGGACCCACCCTTCTCGAAGGAACCGTACGTGACACTCTCGCGTCATACAGCTCCGTCTCAAAATCAAGACCGCCCCCTTCCTTTGATCAAGCCAGGCAAGAATAGGAAGTCCTACACTCACTCACAACCGCTTATTTAGTTGATATTGTTGGTTACGGCCTGCGGACCTTGGTCAAGGGTCAGAGTAGGAAAAAATGCACTAAGAATAAGAAGTAGGGCACGAAAAGGCCAGAAGAATGCTGGTGAGGGTTCGAGCCACTGGGTGGGTTTCTTTCTTGTTCCAGTTTTGAGTGTCTTCTTAGACAGTTATAGCGGCCCATAGGCACAAGATGTACCATGCTCCCACGGTCTGCTTACTGAGGAATAGAAAGGGAGGACCGATTGAACTGAACTTTTTCCTTCAATAGGTAAGGTGTTTTTTCCTTGATCAATCAAAGACCGGTTACACCAAAAGAAATGCAGAAAGAATTTGCAGCTCTGCTCAAGAGGACCCCCAAACACAGACACACACCAAAGCTACTCATAGGATAATTGTCTAGGAAGCCATACAAAAGAAGGTAAGAGTCCTGTATTCGAAATGAGTCTCTCTTTCCTAAACACGTGATATTTGTTGGGAAGTAGCGTGGACCACCTTGCAAGGTGAATCTAGCGAAGTATAATATGAAAGCAAAGCCAAGAGGTTAGCAGGAAAGTGCCTTCTATTATTGTTGCCGCATGATGGTGGATGCAGAGGACAAATACTCGCCTATCGAGAAGATGTGCCTCGCACAACCATGTCCAGTCAAAAAGAAGGCATTATCACTTGGCACTAAACATGCGAGAAAATGCTCTCTTCTTTTTAAGGTAAGGGCTTTCGCTCCGCTCACACATTTCGGCATTTCCATGTGTACATTTCTCCTCCTCTCCTTCCACGTCTTTTTTTTCCTATTTTGTTCTTTTCTTTTCTTCTTCTGCGCCTACTTGCTTCTCGCTGCATCCAACCCGGCTACCAATCACCAGACCCTCGCCAACCTGGTCACCATTTTCGTGGCTAATGGGCATCTAACTATAACAGCCTTAAACTGTGGGCATCGCCTGAAAATGGGCTGGGACTCCAACGTAGATGGTCATCCACAGTCGTGTTGGCAACCGAAGGACATGCCATAAAACCATAGGGAATCACAGATTCAGACATAATTTTAGTTATCAAGGAAGAAATCTCAAATCAATCCTAACTCTGAACATCGATTTCATGAAAACAACTTTAGCAGATCATTCAGGCAAATAGTCGAACACATGCTAGGCGTTTTAAAATGTAAACCTTGGACTTGATTTCAATGTATTTGTCAGCCTAAACATAGTATGCAAAGTCTTAAATCATCTCTATTTGTTATGAATCCATCTCATTTTGTCACAATTTTCCCACGATTAAAATTTTAATCCAACGGTTGAACTCGGTGATGGAAATTCGAGAAACAAGGAAAAACAGGGCAAAAGTAAAGAGCAACACGTCTCCTCCTTCACCATCCTCTCCACCGCCGCCCATGGAGCCACCGCCCGCCACGCCAAGCACCACCATCCTCTTCACTAAGATCACAACAGTTGAAGACGAGACCTCAGTGTTGCCTCACACACACAAAGATATGATGGAATCTCAAGGGAAAGAAGAAGAAAATCTGCCAAAGCGAAAGTCCGGATTCTAGCCGTTAGATCCATTCGTGGGACGCTGTGACGAGTTCCAATCGCAAGGGACCAGTCATGTGCGAGCCCGGATTCCGGAACTCAAAGTTCGATCCCACCCGATTTGCAAAGAACGAACAACGTGGACGAGTAAGAAAGAAAAGCAACAGAAGGACAATCGTGAAATTGGCAAATGAAACTTGTTGAACTAGGTCGCTCTAGGCTTTTTATGCTTATTCAGGGTCACGTCAGCTTAAGATATTAATTAAAAAAATTATCATATCAGATTTTCGGCCAAATAAATTGGAGTTGGTATCAAAAGTTTGGTTTTAAAAAATTTGGTATTCAAGTGATCCAATGAAAACATTTAACACTAAGGGTTCATTTGTTTCACGAATAATGTGGTGTTTCTAAAAAATATTTTCCAAAAAATCATTTTTTTGAGAAAATGTAATTATTTTCTAAAGTTCGGCTGAAACTAGAAAAGGAAAAAAATTTCTATCATGCACTCTTGTTCAATAATATTTGATACGGGTAGGAAAATTTTAAAAATATAATTTTTAATTATTTGTATATTTTAAAAAATTTATTATTTTATGTTTATACTTTTTCTTTTTCTTTTTCTTTTCTTTGTTTGTGTCTTCTTCTTCTTTGGTCGATCACCCGCCAAGGCAACGGCCAGCAACCGGCTAAAAGCGAGCTAGAGCTCACCCGACATTGACAAGCGCAAGCTAATCAAACAAGGCCTGAGCTCATCGCTTACCAAATCGGCAGAAGCCTGGTGAGTAGCGAGCCTAGAGCCCTAGCTCACCATTGATTGAGTGAGCATATATATATATTTTTAAATCATCTTAATTACTTAATTATTTTGTAATTTTTTGACCACATGTAAATGCATATATATGTATATTTGTAGTTTTTGGATATTATTGACTAATTTGGTCTCTTACGTATGTAATAGGATTAAACCCCTACTCTCTCTTTTTTCAATTCTAATAATCAATTTACTTGTTTTCTCAACTAAAACAAGATAAATAAATTTAGAGGAATGAGAGAATCGATTGGAGATGTCTATAAGAGCCAATGGCTCATTTTAAGAGTATAATTAGGTTATCCCTTAGCCATTCCCACGATATAATTAGGTTAATGTTGAAAAAAGATGAATTAAGCAATTAATGTTTTAATTTTTGTGGAGGTTAGGACTTTTAATGTGAAGTGTAATTCTTTACTTATTTCCGGTGCAAGATCTACGGAAAAGATCACTTGATCAAAATGAAAGTTGGTAATATGAACTTTCAAATACAACAAACATCACAGAGAATAATCAATCAAACACGTCGAAATGACCTCTCCAAGAAGCACACATGCAATGTCCACATTGACCAGCCATGAATCAATGTGGATAGACTTGGTTTTTAACCCAAGTTTTAGACCATCTCATAGTTCACACTGAGATTTAAAGACTAAACCAAGCCGACCTATGCATCATTTGTACTCCCATATAACATTAATCAAAGTCACAAAGACAAGTAATGTACGAAAATAAGGTATAGTAAATTAAACATGCAAAACTCTTGAAGAGATTTCAACACTTCAAAAAATTCCAGCCTCAAAATCAGTTTTTTGGACTAGTTTTCCTCCACAATGTCACAATGTTTAGTTGTAATTGAGCATAAACGTGATTAATTATGTATTTTACGATATTTGACAAAGATGTATGGTGCTTTTAGCGTAAGCATTTACAAAACATTGTAAAATGTGATTTCTTTTAATCTAAAGGAAAAATTCCAAATAAAAACCTAAAATGTAATCGTTTCCTCAAATAAGGATCTGAAATGAGCATTGTTTTAAATAAAGATATGAAGTGATCAAATTATCTCAAATAAGGGCCTTTGTCAGCCGGTGACTATTCCAGTTTTCAAAGAAATGGTATTTTGGTAAAAAAAAAAAAAAAAAATTGTAAATAGATTTTTTTTTCCTTTTTTTCTTTCTTTTTATATTTCTTTTCTTTTTTGTTTTTTTCCCTTCCCTCCCTTGGCCATTGTCGTCGATGGTCGGCGAGGTCGCCCTCCTCGGCAAGGGTCACCTTGCCCTCACCCAATGCCGACAAGGGCGACCCTCGCCTGAGTTCAGCAACCCTTGTTATGGCTGGTTGAGGGAAAAAGGGAAAAATGAAAAAGACAAAAGGAAGAGAGAGAGAGAGAGAGAGAAACAAAAAAAAAATAAAAGATTAAAATACCCTTCGATCTAAGAGGTTATACTCTTTTTTGAAATTAATATGATCATTTCAGCCCTATTTGAAATGAATTCAACTTTAGGCTTTTATTTGAAATAATTTGACTATTCCCTTTATTTAAAATGTCATGACAATTGAGAATATATAAAAATATTAATTTTTTTAATTGTACGAGACCATGCTTAAATAAATTCAACTTTAGACTTTTATTTGAAATAATTTGACCACTCCAAGCACTCCCTTATTTAAAATGTCATGACAATTGAGAATATATAAAAAAATATTAATTTTTTTAATTGTACGAGACCATGCTTATTTTTATTTTTATTTTTAAAGTTTCTTGTGATTACTAATTGTCGAGTTCGCTGACCACGTGCGCAAGTAGAAAAAGGAAAAAGGAAAAAGAAAAAGAAAAAAAAAAAAGGAAAAATTGAAAATAAAATAAAAATATTAAAAAATTAAAAAGAAATAAAAAAAATTATACAAACTTACCAAACGTGTTTCTATTCTTTTTATATCTACCTCAATCATGCCGTGGCCCGACTGTAGAGTTTCACGCCATTACACGAAGAACATGGCATTTCACAGGGGAAAGACCATACTCCCCAGTTGGCCCAGTCACAGCTTCTGCCCTTGATATTCTGGCTCTCGGTGCTCGTGAGGTACATCTCGCACGTCACCCTCGTTGTACCCCGCATCAACGACGTCGCAGCTGGTCCCGTGCGTATGTTGATGTAGGCCTTTCGTATCGCAGCGGCCTACATGGCGATGCTTGCCGTCATGCCCTTTCACATCAGTATTCTAATGGCTGCCGTCGCAGAACATGCTAATGGGCTCTTGCTCCCCAGTAGTCAGGTATTTAGGAATAAGGAGGACGCGGGCGATGGATTATCAGGAGCCATTCAATTTCCCTCCGTTGGACTGATGGTCATTAGACTTTGAATTCACAACCATCAATTACACATTTCAATTTATTATAGAATGTGCGCGATAGCTCGATATATTTCATGTCAGGCAAACCAAAGATTAAAGGCAGCAAAACTTATGAAAGATTATTCATATCCAACTGCCTCATCATGGCCTGACCAAAGTACCATATGATATGATAAACAGAGATGACACATTGATTACACGGTCACACACCCACAGCTTCTCACATCATATAGATTAATTATAGATAGAAAAATCATCCCAAATTACTCTCATTCACAGAAAGCCGAACATTATGGGACACAAAAGCCGATTATTCAACCAGAGACCTCGATGGCCTTGACCTCAGGCTTCTTCTCCTCCGCCTTCGGGACAGTGATGGTGAGCACTCCGTTCTCCATCGAGGCCTTCACCTGATCCATCTTCGCATTCTCGGGCAACCTGAACCTCCTCATGAACTTCCCGCTGCTCCTCTCCACCCGGTGCCAAGTGTCGTTCTTGTCCTCCTTCTCCACGTTCCTCTCGCCGCTTATCTGGAGCACCCGATCGTCTTCGATCTCCACCTTGACTTCCTCTTTCTTGAGCCCAGGGAGATCCGCCTTGAACACGTGAGCTTCTGGGGTCTCCTTCCAGTCGATCCTCGTATTGACAAAGGCAGTGTTTTCCCGGAGAGCTTGAGGGAAATTAGAGTCGGAAAGGGAGGAGGAAGGGAAATGGAAGTCCTTGAAGGGGTCCCAGAGGTCGAGAGAGAAAGGGTCTAAGACGCTGCTGCGACGGCCGCCGAACCAGCTTGGGATGAGCGACATTGTACCCTGCTTCTTCTGCTGCCGTTAGATGATTCAAGGACGTTTGGTGATTGATTGTTGGACTGATGCTCTCGCTTGCAAATGCTTTCCTCTTCTTGGAGTGGGAAAGACGAAATGGACATACCTGGTATTTATAGGAGAGAAGAACAGCTAAGGATGGAACGATGGAAGTTTCTAGAGACACATCTAATCTCGCCTAGATCTCTCTCGAGACGAGGCCTTGCTCTCGCGAAACTTCTGGTCTGCAAGTCTGGAGATGTCTCAAGACAGGCCAACAACTATTTTTTGACCGGCTTGGAAAAGGACTAGCCCAATATCGGCAGCCATAGTGCTAAAGTTCTCATTTTTAATCTCAGACTTCCACCAAATAATTAGCTCATGTTTGCTTTTGAGATAATATTAAATGCAAGTATGGTAATCATGTCATCAATGCACTAATTCTAGACAACAAGGGCCACTCTGTCAAAAATCTCTCTCCCGTCTTTGAAGATTAGGTGTGAGCATCAATCCCGAATTGACCTAGTCCGGCTCAACCCAACAGGTCCTGATCTAGTTCCTTAAGGGACTGGGCCAGTCTTTGGTCCTGAAACCCTTAAACCCCACATTGTGCAATTGGTTATCGGTCTTGGGATTTTAGAATTGGTCCAACTCTAACCAAATATGTATATTATATGTTACATATACATATGATATATTATATGTTTTTATCTATTATAGACCCTTGTATCTCCACCTTTGCTCTTTCTCATGCGGTTCTACCATGTAAATTAGAAAGTAGAACCCAATCCAAATTTGACCAAAAAACAAAACACAATAGAAACCCATTTTGCTCACCTCGTGAGCACAGTTCAACTTTTGAAGTAGCTCACCTCTCTTGGCCCATCTCACAATTGTAGCTCAACAATCGTAAATAGAGATTTTTGTTGTTACCTTGTCATAGATTTATATTCGATATGTATCGTTGTTCATAATTTGGTTATTCAATGTTGTATTGTTGATAGATATGTAATTTGAAAGGGTATGTTTGTCCTCTCAAGTAATACAAAAAATGAAAAGAAGATAATCAGCTGGTCTCGAGTTGACCTTTAAACCCAACCAAATCCATAATGTCGGTTCGGTCATCCGTCCTAAGCTAAATAGGGTCGGTCTTCAATCCTAAAAATTAAGGGCTACTACTATACAAGTTGCTCCTTAGGTTAGGTTGTGGATCGGACTAACCCGGACAATGCTCACCCTACTAGAGTCCCCACTTTGCGCCCTCTCTCTCCTTTTTACATTTATTTTCTAGCATAACACCGTTTTGGCTACCGTAAATAATAATTGACTGTGAGTCACAAATTCTTAAAAGAGTGGACCCCAAGATTATAATTATTTATTATTTGATATTTTGTTATTTAAAACATATTATTATTTTTATAAAAGATTAAAAATTGTCACACAATCATTTCTCTTTATTCATCAATCTTCTCTATTTAGCACTTGCTTTACTTCTTTCCCCTTGTATCTACCATGGCTAGAGGTTGAGCCTAAGGCTCATGGCTACTTTGGCCATGGAGCTCGATCTCAAACCCGAAGCTTGGGGTAACCTTGGCCGCTTGAGTTTCGCTCTCGACCTCAAGCTCGTGGCCATGGTGGCACAAGCTTTGAACTCTTGTCCATGGCCACTAGATTGAGACACTCAAGGACACGGATTGGGGCTTGAGCCTAGAGCTTGAGGTCAAAGCTTCCATGGTTGCTTGAGCTTGAGCATGAGCCCGTGACCTCAGTTACTCGTGGTCGAGCTCCATGACCATGGCAGTCACGAGCCTTGGGCTTGAGCTCTGCAGTCATGGAGTATGAGGGGGAAAAAAGAACAAAAGCAAGTGTAGCGGAGGAGAGAGAAGGACAAGAAGAGGGGCAAAACAGTAAAGAAGAGGAAGAGAGGGTGGGAGATCGTGATAGACTGGTGAGTCCGCATGCGACACATGTCGCAAGATAAATGGATTAATTTTTTGCTAAGTTGGCAATGGAATCATACATAATATTTTCTCCCTTTTTATTAGGATAACCGAGTCCACGGCTATGCACACGAAAAAAGAGCGTTTTCAAATTTGTTTTGTGGTTTTGACCGAAAAAAGAAGTTCACTTTATGGTGAAGACCAAAAAAAAATTGCTTTTATGGAGCCGGGCCTAAAAATCGAGCCAATCATGAAAGCTAGGCTTCGCTTGCTCTACACGGGCCAAAGTCTCTAAAAGAGCTCTATCTGCCCAGCCTATCTCACTCCTGATTCTTATCGTGTTCAATCCAGGTCCACCGAAATCCGTTACCTGACTTGCAAACAATGAACCATGAATGACGAGCCGTTGAGAAGAAGAAAAGAATTTGAGAGGTGACCTCATTTGATTCTAAGTTAGGTTGGATTTTGAGCTAAGATTACATTTAGGTAATGAGAAGGTAAAGTAGGGGCTTAGAAATATTCAAACTTGAATCCAAAAGTTCAGGTTGATGCGTAAAGGAGATTACATAATATATAAATAGTGTATAAACTTCATCATCAAACGATGTGGGATATCTTTAAGACTCCTTTCATGTGCATGTTTGAGTGGTGCTTGAAAATTTGATTAAGATTGGTGGACATACATACGAAAGACGAAGAAGACGAACAAAAAGGAAGAAAAGCAAATGAAGTCACCTCGTTCAAATTTTTAAGGAGGAGAAAAATTGGTCACCGTGCAAGAGGAGAGAGAGAGAGAGAGAGAGTATAATTGGGAGCATATGTTATGTTTCAGAGAAAGAGCGGTTCCCACATTCATTCTCCCTACCCGGAAGAAGTTGGTTTCCAGGGGCCTGCAGGGTAACGTTTCTGTTTCTTCCAATTTTTGTTCTTTTTTTTTTTTTTTTTTTTTTGGGTGCTAGAGGAACCGCCTCAGTCAGTAACCGAAGCGTAAAACCCCCAAGTGCTACATAAGCAGGAGGATCCACCACCTTCGGCAAAGACACTTAAGTCACCAAGTAACTCCGCTAGAGCCTTTGCTTCGCAAAGGTTTCGAACTCTTCACCTCTCTCACAAAGGTTCACTGAAGCCTGTCCAGCTGAGCCATCACAACCGGTGGTCCAATTTTTGTTCTTTTGTTCCTAAAATAAATAAAAACAGAAATCCGTTTGGTAAAACTTTTGTTCCAGAGAACAGATTTTGAATAGAAATAAAAATTTAAAAAAAAAAAGTAGCTTCTTATTCCCAAGAATAATTTCTAGAAATAAACCAATTTTTCCTTTTTTTCTTTTGTTTTCCTTGCTTGTTGCGACCTTGGGTGGCCGCTTGCCAACCACCGGCCACCTCCGGTCGGCCGTGGCCCTTTGTCGATCGACCACCGGCTATCACCGACCGTCATGCCACCGGCGATGACCATTGTCGCCCTTTGTTGTACGATCATCGTCGCTACTACCCACCGGCCACCCCGACCTTTGATGAGCGCCACCGACCGCCGTTGCTGCCACCGACCATCCGCGATCGCCGCAACCCACCCAGTCGTTGCCTCTCGCGACCGCCCATCCGCCTCCTACGGCGGCGGTCGGTGGTGACGGTCAACGGTCGCGATCTGCAAAATGCGGCGACGGTCGGCGATCTATAAGCAAAAATAAAAAATAAAAAATCGTACTAAACGCATTTTTATTCTTTTTTTATTTCAAAAATATAAATTTTATATAGTTACCAAATACCTTATTTTATCCAAAAATTATTCCCGAATAAAAATAGAAAAGAATTATTTTTGAAAAGAAATTGTTCCTCAGCCAAGAAGCGTTACCATGCACACCCCAAGCTACCCACCCATACCATCAATTTCCACATTAAAAGACTTGTAGAACTACAAGTTTGTGTCGTTTGTATTTAATTATAAAATTACCATACAATAAGACAAAAGGATGTAATAAGCCAAAAATATCAAGGATAAATGCATTTGAAATTTTAAAACTTATCACGAAAGTGTAATCGAATTCTAAAACTTTTAAAAAGTGCAATCAAGTCCTAAAACTCGCCATGATAGTGTAATCAAGTTCTAAAATTTTTAAAAAGTGTAATCAAACTCTAAAATTTGTCACAAAAGTGCATTTGAGTTTGAAAACTTTTGAAAAGTACTATTAAAAAAATGATTTGATTTGACCAATTTGATAATTTGACAAAATATTTGATTGCATTTTTTAAAGTCTTAGAACTCGACTGCACTTTTTAAAGTTTTAAAACTCGATTGCATTCTCATAACAAATTTTAAGATTTAATTGCATTTTGTGAAAGTTTTGTAAAATTAAATTGCACTTTGTTGATAAGTTTTAGAATTTCCAATGAATATCAACTAATTGTCTAATGTCCATGTATGGCAATAAACACCTTATTTTTCAATTTGGCCATGCTAACCGGTTGCAAAAGATACCCATGAAGCTTGCTTTAATAAGATTTTTTTTTTTTTAGATTTTAATTATGTGTACCACATAAAAAAGTCTTCAATGAGAAGTGATTGATTGACAGTTGTTGATCTTGTAAGAATAATAGTTTGTTCTAAATCATGAAAATAAAATAATAAATAATTATAAATTGCCATGGTCTACTTATTCAAGAATTTGTGATTTATAATAAGTTATTATTATCACAGTAGCCCAAATATTTTATGCTAATAAAGCCTTTAAAACATATATAAAAAGAAAAAAAATCAATAAATTGTACCACATCAAACTAACTTGAAATTTCTGATTTATTAGTCTAACACTACGTACAAAGCCAACTTTTAAATTTAGAATTCGCTTTTCATATGACCAAAGCACGTATTCTTATTTCAATATGGAAAAAGTAAAGACAATATTATATGTCATTAATCATTTAAATTTGATATCTTCAGGCGATTATCTAACAAGTCTCATTTTCTTATGAGCACATCACCTTTGAAATTTATATGCAAACTCTCTACAAAAATTATCTAAATTCATCCAGAAACGGGTAGGAAATAATGTTTTCTAAGGAATTAGTTAATATATAGGCAACTTGTTGACCTAGAAAATCACTAATTCATGGATTAAACACAATGATTTGCTTCATCAAAAGGTATATTCTTTTGCACGACCTCAGATGGTTGAGTACATATTCTACGGTTGCAATAACCTAAGCTCTTTCCATATGCTTTTTCGTGGCGAGTTTTTTATTTTGACATCAATAATTTCATTACACTCGGCCTGAGTGCGTTGATAAGCATAATTTAGTTTAAACAACCAAATTTGGAGATGAGCACTTAAAATTTCCCGAATCGGAATACAATATATGTAGTTTATTAGTTTGGTCTTATTATTCTACCAAATTAAACATGCAAACCAAGTCCGTTCTATATTTATCGTATGCTATATTGTTTTGTGCTTGATATCCTCGTGTATAAGAGGTGCATGTATTAGAGGTGGCTTCAAACCCACAAATTCAAGATTGATAATGCCAAATGTTGATCAAAGGAAGATGATCCAAAATTGGAAGGTTCAGTTCGATATTATATCTAATCTTAAATGAGTTCATCTTATTATTATTATTATTTTAATTAGTACTTTTTTAATTCGTTTAGATTCACATTCCAAACGGGACTGAAACTGTGTTGTGCTTGGTAACAAAGTTTTGGTGATTTTAAATTTACAAATGAAAGCTCCATGAATTAAAGGATTATATTAAATTCCAGCCGAGCATAGCAGTCGGATATGCAACTAACTATACATGAAACCAAAAAGCAAAAAGCTGCACTAAACAAGCCATGGCCTTCTATTTCAATTTGTGTCGTCAGCTTCATCAAAACGATTCAACGATCTCTGAAAGACGAGCAAAAGAACTTTTTATTTTCAACCAAACTGATCATCCTCTGTGATATTGTAACTTGCCGCAACACCACAACACATCCCGATCATCATCAATCCATTTCACATCTAAATTCTCACCACCCCCTAAACGCAATGATTTTATCACGAGTTAAGAACATTGTCATCGACTGATCCATCACTTTCGACTCCTGGGCCTCGTTGTCTTGCAGCTTTACAAGAGCGCCGAATGTAGTAAGGCAGAACTAATATTAGAACGATCGGGATGGCTTTGGTGGGAACCTTCTTTCTTGTACTCCTTTTCTCGATCTTTCGTATTCCCTCCTATGATTTTGCCAACGAAAAGGCCCAAGGCACCATAAATTGTCGGTAAAAGCTTCACGATTCATTCTTGAAGAATGACACGGCATTTTACTGGGGAAATAGCACGGCACCGCATTCTCCGGTTTGAGCTGGTCCCCGCTCCTGGGCCTTGGTGTTCTGGCTCTCTGCGCCCCTGGAGTGATTCTCAAACGCCTGGCTCGTAAGATCCGGCATCAACAACTGTGCCCCTCGTTTCGTGCAGAAATTGATGTACGTTGTTCGTATCGCCGTGGACTTCACGGTGACACTAGCCATCATGTCCTTTGACGTCGGCATTCTAATCGTCGCCATCAGGTGGGACTCGGTTTTGCTCTCTAGTATTCGGGCGTTTCGGGGTGAGTCGTGGGTGACGGATTATCAGCAGCCATCCCACCTCTCTTCGACGAACTGCTGATGGTCGTTCGTATTGAACCTACTTCCATTAATTACAGACTTCAGCTTAGTATAAAACGGGTTAGTTTGTGGGATTATTGTAGACGGCACCAATCAAACGGATCGCTTCTGTGATGAGATGTACATTGCTTCGAATAACCAATAACCATATGAACGAACCGGACTTTAGGACGCCCAAATATCCTCCTGGAGAAAGGAAACTTGTTGGTTGCATAAAGCGTGTTCACGAGAACAGAGGATGACCGCAGCTTTAGAACAAACAAGACCTCTCCAATTCTGCCAAAAGCCCATTACTTGAGACCGTCGACAACAACTGAAAATCCATGACTAACAAGGTACTGTTCAATCTATTCCAGATCAGGCAAACCAGAGATCAATTAGAGCAGAACTCTATGAAAGATTATTCATACTTACAACCGGCAAAATTACAAGACCGTCGACAGCAACTGAAAATCCATGACTAAAAAGGTACTGTTCAATCTACTCCAGATCAGACAAACCAGACATCAATTAGAGCAAACTCTATGAAAGATTATTCATACTAACAGCCGACAAAATTACAAGACACTGATTACTCACTCACACGAACAACCACAACTCCTTGCATGACCCATCAAGAAGAGCAAAATATCCAAAAGTCACACTTGCTAACGGAATGCCAAACACAAAAGCTCTCATTCTTGCAACCACAAAGAAACTGAATTTGAATTTAACCAGAGATGTCAATGGCCTTGACCGCAGGCTTCTTCTCCTCCACCTTGGGAACAGCGACGGTGAGCACCCCGTTCTCCATCGAGGCCTTCACCCGATCCATCTTCGCATTCTCGGGCAGCCTAAACCTCCTCATGAACTTCCCGCTGCTTCTCTCCACCCGGTGCCACGTGTCGTTCTTGTCTTCCTTCTCCACATTCCTCTCGCCGCTTATCTGGAGCACCCGATCGTCTTCGATCTCCACCTTGACTTCCTCTTTCTTGAGCCCGGGGAGATCCGCCTTGAACACGTGGGCTTCTGGGGTCTCCTTCCAGTCGATCCTTGTGTTGGCAAAAGCGGTGTTCTCCCCGAAGGTCTGAGGGAAATTAGAGGCGGAGAGGGAGGAGGATGGGAAAGGGAAGTCCTTGAAGGGGTCCCAGAGGTCGAGAGAGAAAGGGTCGAAGACGTTGCTGCGCCTGCCGCCGAACCAGCTTGGGATGAGCGACATCGTATCCTGCTTCTTCTGCTGCTTTAAGATGATTCAAAGACGTCTGTCGAGCTGATGGCTTCTCTTTGCTAAAACTTTTCCTTTTTCTTCAGTGTGCAAAGAGAGGACGGACGTGCCTAGGTATTTATAGGAGAGAAGGAGAGCTAAGGATCGAATCTTTTAAAGATAGAGAAAGATCTGGCCTCGCCTAGATAGATCTCACTCGAAACTAGGCCTTGCTCTCTCGAAGCTTCTGGTCTGCAAGTCTAGAGATGTCTGGAGACGGGCCCATAACCATTGCCCGACCGGCTTGGAAAATGACGAACACAATATCAGAAGCTATCCGTGCTAAGTCTCCATTTCATTCTCAAACTTCCACCTAATAATTTCATTATAGCCCACGCCATTTATTAAGGATTACTGCGTCAGTGGCTATCCACCCAAAAAGCGCAAAAAAAAAGAAAAAAAATAGCATTCAAATTCGTTTTATTGTGGCTGGGCCTACAAATCGAGCCCATCATCAAAGCTGGACTTGACTTGTTCGACACGGGCCACAACCTCTCAAAGACCTCTACCGGTCCGGCCCGTCTCACTCCTAATCCTTATCACGTACCATTCCAAACGGCAACCCGTTACCGCTGCCACTTGCCAACAATGAACCGTGTATGACGACCTTTTGCGGCTACTATTGGAACAGCTACATCCATGACAAGGCCAGATTAAGCTTGCATGAAATAGAGTCA